>NW_028277152.1:0-126423 GCF_054855325.1 Carica papaya
TATTATATGATTAGTCAATTATTTTTTTTTAACTAACTAATCAAACAATAATTTTTAAATTATGCTACAATAACTTAGTTGTAGGATGAATTTGAACACTAAAAACCTGTATAACGATACATCGATATGAATAATGCAAAGCAAACAAATTGTAGTTAGAAACCTGAAATTGGAACAAAAATACAAACAAATTCAAATACAGTTACAAATTCAAGTACACTGAAAGAAAAATCCAATTGATTTTTTGCAATTCCAAACAAATGAAACAAACAACTAACTCGAGTGAAATTACAACAAACTAAAACAAGTAGGCGCTAAAATTCTAATACAATTACAAACTTACTCAAATACAATCACAAACTCAAGTAAACCAAAACAAAAAATTACATTTAGCTCTTTAACTTTCCCATTAAAGAAACATCTCAAACACAATAACGACAAAGTACTGGTAACATATTACAACTACCCTTACAAACAAACTCAAGTAAATCAAAACAAAAATTACATTTAACTCTTCAACTTTCCCAGCAAACAAACATCTCAAATACAATAAAGAGAAACTATAGCAAAGAAATTACATCTACCCATACAAATAAACTCAAATACAATTACAAAGTCAAGTGAACCAAAACAAAAATTACATTTGGCTTTTTAACTTTTCCTGCAAACAAACATATCAAACATAATAACGACAAACTGACCAGGAAAAAGAGTAAAACCCAACTATCAACCCTGAAAATGAGTATCTCATTTTTAATATTTGCATGAGTTGAAATGATTATAAATTGAAATAGTTTAGCATTAGTTGCTCAGTAAATTTCTTTATGTGTGCATTAACATAGCAATACTTGAGGCTGTTTTTAATGTTATGTAGATGACAACAAAATTGTCCTCTTTTAATGTCTGTTCTTCTTTATTTTAGTCGTCTTTTTTTTTAATTTGAAGTTTTGATATACGTCCATGCCAAGTTGTGCATATGTTACATTTAATTGCTATTGGTTTTCTTCTTATTTTAATTACAACGTAAAAAGGTCTTGATCATTTATAAATTGATATGCTCAGTTTTGTATAGTTGTTGTAGATTTCAAAGGGTAAAAATCAGGTAAATAAACACGTATTTAATATTATATTTTTTCTATAACTACTTAAAATTCTTTTTCTTTGTTATTATGAAAATCTTTAGGCAAAAAGTTAAAAGAGAGCAAAACCCAAGTATCAGTCCTGAAAACAAATATCTCATTTTTTAGATTTGCATAAGCTGAAATGACTATAAATAGAAATAATTTAGCATTATTTCGTTAGTGAATTTCTTGATGTGTACATTGACATAGCAATACATGAGGCTGTTTTTAATGTTATGCAGAAGACAACAAAAGTGTCCTCTTTTAATGTTTTTTCTTCTTGATTTTAGTCATTTTTTTAAAATTTGAAGTTTTGATATCCGTCCATGCCTGCATTTGTTATATTTAATTGCTATTGGATTTCTTCTTATTTTAGTTACAACGTAAAAGAGTCTTGATCATTTATAAATTGATATGCTCATTTTTGTGTAATTGTTGTAGATTTCAAACGCCAAAAATCATGTAAATGAACACGTATTTAATATTATATTTTTTTTTATAATTAGTTAAAATTTTCTTTCTTTGTTACTATGAAGATCTTTAAGTAAAAAGTTAAAGAGAGTTCAATCGTATATTATCTCTTTTTTGTTCTCTTTTGTGGGTAATACTACTGGAAATATTTTGGTTTATAAGATATTCGTAGAACAAAAGGTTTATTTTGCTTTGCTTATGATATAAGTTTTATTTTCTATTTAAAATCATTTATTTAGCAATATTATTTATGTTTACTTTAATGTAGGACTACAAAAGGTTATTATCAATCTTAGGGAGCACTTTTAAGGTAAATAAGCATGTGTTTTACTTTTTTGGGTAGTTAAAATTTTTATATTTTGTTAGTATGTAACTCTTTAGGCAAAAAGTATAAGATGGTCCAGATGTGTCACTTGTGTTTTATTCTTTTTTGTTGGTAGCACTCTTTTAGACGTGGATTATGAGATATTCGTGGAATAAAAGGTTTGTCTTCTTTCTTTTATCATATTTTTCAGTTTAGTTTTACTTTTTTTAAGCCTAATTTATTTTTTAAATTTTTTTGATGGAGTTGGGGAGAGTTACAACGCTATCTATTTCTTCTTCATCTATTACATTAAGTTTTAAAAGGTTTCATTTAGAACTACAAAGAGATCTACTCCATGATCACTCTAGTGAAAAAGAAGATCTGTGGTTCAATTTGAAGGCAGATACTGGTGATGGCGGAAACTCCTCTTCTTCGTTTGCAGGAGTACTTGGTCAGCGATTTTTTTTATTTTTCTAATATTTCTAATAAGGTTGCATTTACTGAATTGGTAATCAGGATATTTGAGCTGGTCTATTATACAGTCGTTTGGTACTATGAATTGCTGTGTTTTATGAGGTATCTCTTTTTTCTTGTCTATCACATTATATTTTCTGGGTTTTGGTATATTTGTCTTTTTTCTCGCGTCGCTGGCAAAAGGAAGGAGATCCTGACCATTCTTCAAAATTGTGCTGTAAGTGATAAAAATTCAAATTTTATTTTAATGATTTTGTATAATTACTTGTTATAGCAAACCTGCGAATAGTGGCTGTCTTATTTACGCTGGCAGGTTCTTGGTATAGCCTGCGGCGTGCTTTACGGTTTGTGAGCGACAAAAGAGGGAGAGTGTGTACGAAGAAAAGAACCAGAGCGACAGAGGAAGCGAGTTCGTATGAAATTTTACCTCATTATTTTATTATTTGATTAGTCAATTATTTTTATTTTTTTACTAACTAATCAAACAATAATTTTTAAATTATACTACCATAACTTAGTTAAAGGATGAATTTGAACACTAAAAACCTACATGACGATAGATCGATATGAACAATGCAAAGCAAACAAATTATAATTAGAAACCGAAATTGGAAAAAAAATACAAACAAACTCAAATACAGTTACAAATCCAAGTACACTGAAAGAAAAATCCAATTGATTTTTTTTCAATTCCAAACAAATGAAACAAACAACTAACTCGAGTGAAATTACAACAAACTAAAACAACAAATTTCAACAAGTAGGCACTGAAATTTTAATACAATTACAAACAAACTCAAATACAATCACAAACTCAAGTACACCAAAACAAAAATTACATTTAGCTCTTCAACTTTTTCAGATAACAAACATCTCAAACACAATAACGAGAAACTACAACAAACAAATTACATCTACCTTTACAAACAAACTCAAATACAATTACAAAGTCAAGTAAACCAAAATAAAAATTTTACCTCATTATTTTATTATTTGATTAGTCAATTATTTTTATTTTTTTACTAACTAATCAAACAATAATTTTTAAATTATACTACCATAACTTAGTTAAAGGATGAATTTGAACACTAAAAACCTACATGACGATAGATCGATATGAACAATGCAAAGCAAACAAATTATAATTAGAAACCGAAATTGGAAAAAAAATACAAACAAACTCAAATACAGTTACAAATCCAAGTACACTGAAAGAAAAATCCAATTGATTTTTTTTCAATTCCAAACAAATGAAACAAACAACTAACTCGAGTGAAATTACAACAAACTAAAACAACAAATTTCAACAAGTAGGCACTGAAATTTTAATACAATTACAAACAAACTCAAATACAATCACAAACTCAAGTACACCAAAACAAAAATTACATTTAGCTCTTCAACTTTTTCAGATAACAAACATCTCAAACACAATAACGAGAAACTACAACAAACAAATTACATCTACCTTTACAAACAAACTCAAATACAATTACAAAGTCAAGTAAACCAAAATAAAAATTTTACCTCATTATTTTATTATTTGATTAGTCAATTATTTTTATTTTTTTACTAACTAATCAAACAATAATTTTTAAATTATACTACCATAACTTAGTTAAAGGATGAATTTGAACACTAAAAACCTACATGACGATAGATCGATATGAACAATGCAAAGCAAACAAATTATAATTAGAAACCGAAATTGGAAAAAAAATACAAACAAACTCAAATACAGTTACAAATCCAAGTACACTGAAAGAAAAATCCAATTGATTTTTTTTCAATTCCAAACAAATGAAACAAACAACTAACTCGAGTGAAATTACAACAAACTAAAACAACAAATTTCAACAAGTAGGCACTGAAATTTTAATACAATTACAAACAAACTCAAATACAATCACAAACTCAAGTACACCAAAACAAAAATTACATTTAGCTCTTCAACTTTTTCAGATAACAAACATCTCAAACACAATAACGAGAAACTACAACAAACAAATTACATCTACCTTTACAAACAAACTCAAATACAATTACAAAGTCAAGTAAACCAAAATAAAAATTTTACCTCATTATTTTATTATTTGATTAGTCAATTATTTTTATTTTTTTACTAACTAATCAAACAATAATTTTTAAATTATACTACCATAACTTAGTTAAAGGATGAATTTGAACACTAAAAACCTACATGACGATAGATCGATATGAACAATGCAAAGCAAACAAATTATAATTAGAAACCGAAATTGGAAAAAAAATACAAACAAACTCAAATACAGTTACAAATCCAAGTACACTGAAAGAAAAATCCAATTGATTTTTTTTCAATTCCAAACAAATGAAACAAACAACTAACTCGAGTGAAATTACAACAAACTAAAACAACAAATTTCAACAAGTAGGCACTGAAATTTTAATACAATTACAAACAAACTCAAATACAATCACAAACTCAAGTACACCAAAACAAAAATTACATTTAGCTCTTCAACTTTTTCAGATAACAAACATCTCAAACACAATAACGAGAAACTACAACAAACAAATTACATCTACCTTTACAAACAAACTCAAATACAATTACAAAGTCAAGTAAACCAAAATAAAAATTTTACCTCATTATTTTATTATTTGATTAGTCAATTATTTTTATTTTTTTACTAACTAATCAAACAATAATTTTTAAATTATACTACCATAACTTAGTTAAAGGATGAATTTGAACACTAAAAACCTACATGACGATAGATCGATATGAACAATGCAAAGCAAACAAATTATAATTAGAAACCGAAATTGGAAAAAAAATACAAACAAACTCAAATACAGTTACAAATCCAAGTACACTGAAAGAAAAATCCAATTGATTTTTTTTCAATTCCAAACAAATGAAACAAACAACTAACTCGAGTGAAATTACAACAAACTAAAACAACAAATTTCAACAAGTAGGCACTGAAATTTTAATACAATTACAAACAAACTCAAATACAATCACAAACTCAAGTACACCAAAACAAAAATTACATTTAGCTCTTCAACTTTTTCAGATAACAAACATCTCAAACACAATAACGAGAAACTACAACAAACAAATTACATCTACCTTTACAAACAAACTCAAATACAATTACAAAGTCAAGTAAACCAAAATAAAAATTTTACCTCATTATTTTATTATTTGATTAGTCAATTATTTTTATTTTTTTACTAACTAATCAAACAATAATTTTTAAATTATACTACCATAACTTAGTTAAAGGATGAATTTGAACACTAAAAACCTACATGACGATAGATCGATATGAACAATGCAAAGCAAACAAATTATAATTAGAAACCGAAATTGGAAAAAAAATACAAACAAACTCAAATACAGTTACAAATCCAAGTACACTGAAAGAAAAATCCAATTGATTTTTTTTCAATTCCAAACAAATGAAACAAACAACTAACTCGAGTGAAATTACAACAAACTAAAACAACAAATTTCAACAAGTAGGCACTGAAATTTTAATACAATTACAAACAAACTCAAATACAATCACAAACTCAAGTACACCAAAACAAAAATTACATTTAGCTCTTCAACTTTTTCAGATAACAAACATCTCAAACACAATAACGAGAAACTACAACAAACAAATTACATCTACCTTTACAAACAAACTCAAATACAATTACAAAGTCAAGTAAACCAAAATAAAAATTACATTTGGCTCTTCAACTTTTCCTGCAAACAAACATCTCAAACACAATAACGACAAATTACCGCAAACAAATTACAAACTACCCTTACAAACTGACAAGAAAAAAGAGTAAAACCCAAGTATCAGCCCTGAAAATGAATATCTCGTTTTAATATTTGCATGAGTTGAAATTATTATAAATTGAAAAAATTTAGCATTATTTTATCAGTGAATTTCTTTATTTGTTCATTAACATAACAATACTTGAGACTGTTCTTAATGTTATGCAGAAGACAACAAAATTGTCCTCTTTTAATGTCTGTTCTTCTTAATTTTAGTTTTTAATTTAAAGTTTTGATATCCGTCCATGCCTTCATTTGTTACATTTAATTGATATTGGTTTTCTTCTGATTTTAAAAGGGTCTTGATCATTTATAAATTGATATGCTCACTTTTGTGTAATTGTTGTAGATTTCAAACGCCAAAAATCAGGTAAATAAACACGTATTCAATATTATGTTTTTTCTATAACTAGTTAAAATTTTTTTTCTTTGTTACTATGAAGATCTTTAGGCAAAAAGTTAAAGAGAGTCTAATCATATATTATCTCTTTTTTGTTCTCTTTTGTGGATAATACTACTGGAAACATATTGGGTTATAAGATATTCGTGGAACAAAATGTTTATTTTGCTTTGCTTGTGATATAAGTTTTATTTTCTATTTAGAATCATTTATTTAGCAATATTCTTTATGTTTACTTTAATGTAGGACTACCGAAGGTTATTATCAATCTTAGGGAGCACTTTTAAGGTAAATAAGCATGTGTTTTTATTTTTTTGGGTAGTTAAAATTTTTATATTTTGTTAGTATGTAACTCTTTAGGCAAAAAGTTTAAGATGGTCCAGACGTGTCACTTGTGTTTTATTTTTTTTTGTTGGTAGCACTCTTTTAGACGTGGATTATGAGGTATCCGTGGAATAAGAGGTTTGCCTTCCTTATTTTATTATATTTTTCAGTATAGTTTTACTTTATTTAAGCCTAATTTATTTTTTAAAATTCAATTGATGGAGTTGGGGAGAGTTACAACGCTATCTATTTCTGCATCATCTATCACATTAAGTTTTAAAAAGGTTTCATTTGGAGCTACAAAGAGATCTGCTCTATGATCACTTTAGTGAAAAAGAAGATCTGTGGTTCGATTTGAAGGCAGATACTGGTGATAGCGGAAACTCGTCTTCTTCGTTTGCAGGAGTACTTGGTCAGCGATTTTTTTTTTCTAATGTTTCTAATAAGGTTGCATTTACTGAATTGGTAATCAGGATATTTAAGCTGGTCTATTATACAGTCGTTTGGTACTATGAGCTGCTGTGTTTTATAAGGTATCTCTTTCTTCTTCAAAATTGTGCCGTAAGTGATGAAAATTCAATTTTTATTTTAATGATTTTGTATAATTACTTGTTATAGCAAACTTGCGAATAGTGGCTATCTTACTTACGCTGGCAGGTTCTCGGTATAGCCTGCGGCGTGCTTTACGATCTGTGAGCGACAAAAGAGGGAGAGTGTGTACGAAGAAGAGAACCAGAGCGACAGAGGAAGCGAGTTCATATGAAATTTTACCTCATTGTTTTATTATCTGATTAGTCAATTATTTTTATTTTTTACTAATTAATCAAATAAAAATTTTTAAATTATGCTACCATAACTTAGTTTAACACTAAAAAGCTACAAAGCTACATGGATTTGAACACTAAAAAGCTACATGACGATAGATCGATATGAACAACGCAAAGCAAACAAATTATAATTAGAAACTAAAATTGGAAAAAAAAATACAAACAAACTCAAATACAGTTACAAATCCAAGTACACCGAAAGAAAAATTCAATTGATTTTTTTTCAATTCCAAATACATGAAACAAACAACTAACTCGAGTGAAATTACAAGAAACTAAAACAACAAATTTCAACAACAAGTAGGCACTGAAATTCTAGTACAATTATAAACAAACTCAAATACAATCACAAACTCAAGTAGACCAAAACAAAAATTACATTTAGCTCTTCAACTTTCCCAGATAACAAACTTCTCAAACACAATAACGATAAACTCCAACAAACAAATTACATCTACCCTTACAAACAAACTCAAATACAATTACAAAGTCAAGTAAACCAAAACAAAAATTACATTTAACTTTTCAACTTGCCCAGAAAAAAACATCTCAAAAAGAATAACGACAAACTACAATAAACAAATTACAACTATCCTTACAAACTTATGAGGAAAAAGAGCAAAACCCAAGTATCAGTTCTGAAAACAAATATATCATTTTTTATATTTGCATGAGTTGAAATGATTATAAATAGAAACAATTTAGCATTATTTCGTTAGTGAATTTCTTTATGTGTACATTGACATAGCAATACATGAGGCTGTTTTTAATGTTATGCTGAAGACAACAGAAGTGTCCTCTTTTAATGTCTTTTCTTCTTGATTTTAGTCGGTGTTTTTTAATTTGAAGTTTTGATATCCGTCCATGCCTGCATTTGTTACATTTAATTGCTATTGGTTTTCTTCTTATTTTAGTTACAACGTAAAAGAGTCTTGATCATTTATAAATTTATATGCTCACTTTTGTGTAATTGTTGTAGATTTCAAATGTCAAAAATTAGGTAAATAAACACATATTCAATATTATGTTTTTTCTATAATTAGTTAAAATTTTCTTTCTTTGATACTATGAAGATCTTTAGGTAAAAAATTAAAGAGAGTTCAGTCATATATTATCTCTTTTTTGTTCTCTTTTGTGGGTAATACTACTGGAAATATTTTGGGTTATAAGATATTCATGGAACAAAATGTTTATTTTGCTTTGCTTGTAATATAAGTTTTATTTTCTATTTAGAATCATTTATTTAGCAATATTCTTTATGTTTACTTTAATGTAGGACTACCGAAGGTTATTATCAATCTTAGGGAACACTTTTAAGGTAAATAAGCATGTGTTTTTATTTTTTTGGGTAGTTAAAATTTTTATATTTTGTTAGTATGTAACTCTTTAGGCAAAAAGTTTAAGATGGTCCAGACGTGTCACTTGTGTTTTATTCTTTTTTGTTGGTAGCACTCTTTTAGACGTGGATTATGAGGTATCCATAGAATAAGAGGTTTGTTTTCCTTCTTTTATCATATTTTTCAGTTTAATTTTACTTTTTTTAAGCCTAATTTATTTTTTAAAATTTTTTGATGGAGTTGGAGAGAGTTACAACGCTATCTATTTCTGCATCATCTATCACATTAAGTTTTAAAAAGGTTTCATTTGGAGCTACAAAGAGATCTGCTCTATGATCACTTTAGTGGAAAAGAAGATCTGTGGTTCGATTTGAAGGCAGATACTGGTGATGGCGGAAACTCGTCTTCTTCGGTTGCAGGAGTACTTGGTCAGCGATTTTTTTTTAATTTTTCTAATGTTTCTAATAAGGTTGCATTTACTGAATTGGTAATCAGGATATTTTAACTGGTCTATTATACAGTCGTTTGGTACTATGAGCTGCTGTGTTTTATGAGGTATCTCTTTCTTCTTGTCTATCACATTATATTTCCTGGGTTTTGGTATGTTTTTCTTTTTTCTCGCGTCGCTGGCAAAAGGAAGGAGATCCTGACCATTCTTTAAAATTGTGCTGTAAGTGATGAAAATTCAATTTTTATTTTAATGATTTTGTATAATTACTTGTTTTAGCAAACCTGCGAATTGTGGCTGTCTTACTTACGCTGGCAGGTTCTCGGTATAGCCTGTGGCGTGCTTTACGGTCTGTGAGCGACAAAAGAGAGAGAGTGTGTACGAAGAAGAGAACCAGAGCGACAGAGGAAGCGAGTTCGTATGAAATTTTACCTCATTATTTTATTATCTGATTAGTCAATTATTTTTATTTTTTACTAATTAATCAAATAAAAATTTTTAAATTATGCTACCATAACCTAGTTGAAGGATGGATTTGAATACTAAAAATCTACGTGACGATAGATCGATACGAACAATGCAAAACAAACAAATTATAATTAGAAATCAAAATTGGAACAAAAATACAAACAAACTCAAATACAGTTACAAATCCAAGTACACTGAAAGAAAAATTCAATTGATTTTTTTTTTCAATACCAAATAAATGAAACAAACAATTAACTCGAGTGAAATTACAAAAAACTAAAACAACAAATTTCAACAACAAGTAGGCACTGAAATTCTAATACAATTACAAACAAACTCAAATACAATCACAAACTCAAGTAAACCAAAACAATAATTACATTTAGTACTTCAACTTTCCCAGATAACAAACATCTCAAACACAATAACGAGAAACTACAACAAATAAATTACTTCTACCCTTACAAAAAAACTCAAGTAAACCAAAACAAAAATTACATTTAGCTTTTCAACTTTCCTAGCAAACAAACATCTCAAACACAATAATGACAAATTACAAAATACAAATTACAAACTACCCTTACAAACAAACTCAAACAATCACAAAGTCAAGTGAACCAAAAGAAAAGTTACATTTGGCTCTTCAACTTTTCCTGCAAACAAACATCTCAAACACAATAATGACAAATTGAAACAAATAAATTACAATTATCCTTACAAACCTACAAGGAAAAAGAGTAAATCCAACTATCAGCCCTGAAAATGAGTATCTCGTTTTTAACATTTGCAGGAGTTGAAATGATTAAAAATTAAAACAACTTAGCATTAGTTTCTCAGTGAATTTCTTTATGTGTACATTAATATAGCAATACTTGAGGCTGTTTTTAATGTTATGTTGATAACAACAAAATTGTCCTCTTTTAATTTCTGTTCTTCTTGATTTCAGTCGTCTTTTTTTTTTTTAATTTAAAGTTTTGATATACGTCCATGCCAAGCTGTGCATATATTGCATTTAGTTGCTATTGATTTTCTTCTTATTTTAATTACAAGGTAAAAGAGTCTTGATCATTTATAAATTGATATGCTCATTTTTGTGTAGTTGTTGTAGATTTCAAATGTCGAAAATCAGGTAAATAAATGCATATTTAATATTATGTTTTTTTGATAACTAGTTAAAATTCTTTTTCTTTGTTATTATGAAAATCTTTAGGCAAAAAGTTAAAAGAGAGCTCAATCATATATTATCTCTGTTTTGTTCTCTTTTGTGGGTAACACTGCTTGAAACATGTTGGGTTATAAGATATTCGTAAAATAAAAAGTTTATTTTCCTATGCTTATGACATAAAATTTATTTTCTATTACATATTTTCTTCTCTATTTAGGATTATTTACTTGCAATATTTATCTCAAAAAAAAAATATTTACTTAGCAATATTATTTTTGTTTACTTTAATGTAGGATTACCGAAGGTTATTATAAATATTAGTGAGCACTTTTAAGATAAATAAACATATTTTTTTTATCTTTTTGGTAGATAAAATTTTTTAAACTTGTTAGTGTGTAACTCTTTAGGCAAAAAGTTTAAGATGGTCCAGGCGTGTCGCTTGTGTTTTATTCTTTTTTGTTGGTAATACTCTTTTAAACGTGAATTATGAGGCATCCATGAAATAAGAGGTTTGTCTTCCTTCTTTTATCGTATTTTTCAGTTTAGTTTTGCTTTTTTTAGTCCTAATTTATTTTTTAAAATTTTCTGATAGAGTTGGAGAGAGTTACAACGTTATTTATTTCTGCATCATCTATCACAGTAAGTTTTAAAAATATTTCATTTGGAGTTACGAGGAGATCTACTCCATGATCACTTTAGTGGAAAAGAAGATCTGTGGTTCGATTTGATGGTAGATACTAGTGATGGTGGGCACTCATCTTCTTCAATTGGTACGAAGAGCTACTGTGTTTTATGTGGTATTTCTTTCTTCTTGTCTTTCACATTATATTTTTTGGGTTTTGATATGTTTGTCATTTTTCTTGCTCGTTGGCGAGAGGACGGAGGTCCTGACCATTCTTCAAAATTCCCTGTAAGTGGTGAAAATTAAATTTTCATTTTAATTATTTTGCATGTTGATTGGTTGTAGCAAACATGAGAACACTGGCTCTCTTACTTACGCTGGCAAGTTCTCAGTATAGTCTGCTGTATGTTTTACGGTCTGTGAGCAACAAAAGAGGGAGAGTGTGTGCGAATAAGAGAGCCAGAGCGGCAGAGGAAGAGAGTGCGTATGAAATTTTACCTCATTATTTTATTATTTGTGTTGCATACTTCTCATTTATTCTTTCAATTGTTGCAACATTTGCATCTTCAGTATGATGAAATGTTCCCTTCACTATTCAGTGATCATCCTAATATATTTCCTCCACACCTGTCCACAAACGGGAAGCTGAGAACTTGCTCAATTCTGGTTGGTGGCTTCCTAAAACACTCAGTATCTCTTGTATTTCTCTCTCTCTCTCTCTCTCTCTCTCTCTCTCTCTCTCTCTCTCTCTCTCTCTCTTTCTTTAATCATTCTTAAACTTAATCTTCAATCTTAAAATGGGATTGAATGATTTCTTCAGTTGCTTGAAAGTTACTTGTTTACCATTTGTAAAATAATATGCACTCGTTATAACTTTGGATTTATCTCATAAATAGTGGTAGATCAATATTATTTTTAAGAAATACAACGTAATTGGTGTTTTTAGGGTAATTTGAATAAGCTAATAATTTTCTCAAAATATTTTACTTTTCTTTGTATGGTCTGCTGGTTTTCCATTTGGATCATGGCTAGTAGACAAAATGAGTTGTGGTTGGCAAATATATGATATCATCCTTAGAGATATATTTAAAATTAGATAGTTAGAATTGTTATTTTCAACTAAGATTAGGAATTGAATGTTGATTAACTTTTATGTATTAAAGCTGATAGGTATCAAGTATTTAGTGAGAAGCTAGTGATGTGTTCAAAACTAGATAGTTAGGACTGCTTTTTTCAGATAAGACTAGGAATTGATGTTGATTTACTTTTATGTACTAAAGTGCATAGGTATAGAGTACTAGTGATAGGCCAGAAAGTCTTTGTTTGATTTCAACTCTAACACACTGATTGGTTAGTGTGCGAAAAGGACCTTGGATTTGAATCTTTTTCGTTGCTATAATGAGGATATGGATGCTCATGTTACAAACTTGAAAAGAACTTAGTTAACATATTAGAAGTGTCTAGAGAAGATAATCAATATAATTTGATTCCCACAGAAAAAAAATATTGATTGATGGATTCTTGCTGTTTACTTTGACATCTAATCTTTCTTGAGAAGTTCCTTAGGACATAAAGTCTTCATTCTCCTTTCCTACTTTTTTTCTCCCACGACCTTTGGAATCTTATCCTACCCAATTTTCTTAAGCTGCCACAATTCTTCTCAAATCTGGTTCCTAATATTGTATATCCAGATTAAGAATCAAAATGAGTCCAAGTGTTATTGTGACCAAATTCAAAATTTTGGGATAATTGCAAGGGGTCAAGCGATTCTGGGAAATGTGAGTCCTTTGTACTTCATACAAAATTAAATTGAATAGAAATGAAGCAACTAGGATTCCTACATTAGTCCTCATGCTTTGATGTCATATGAAATGATTAATTCTTTGATCAATTATTCGAAAAGCAAGCTGATTGAAAAGATCGAGTCTGTTTATCTCTGATAAAACAACTTAGAATTGTTGTAACCATGTTAATTATTGTTTGAACTGTGATCTGTTTGGAAGAGAAACAAAACCTTCCTTATATTATTTACTTCTTCATCTAGAGGAGGATTGTTAGTTGACCATCTATTATATATATATATATATATATATATATATATATAATATCTGGTACTGTGTTTCGGTGCCATTGGTTGCTTTAAATTTGTGATATGTTATCTAATTTATCTTCCAAAACTTTTGCCAATTTTGGAAAATCTTTGTTGCACTGTTTATACAGGTTGGTGAGGATGATTCTGTGATCATTATGACACATGAACCAAATTGGATTCTTGATTGGTACTGGAATGATGTTTCTGGAAAGAATATCGAGCACCTAATATGTGATTACTTAAAAGGAAGGTGTAAACTTCGATTGGCAGGGGACTTACATCATTATATGCGTCATTCATGTGTTCAGTCAGATAAGCCTGTGTACGTACAACATTTACTTGTGAATGGTTGTGGTGGAGCTTTTTTACACCCAACCCATGTCTTCAGTAATTTTTCCAAATTTTACGGAGCGGCATACGAGAGCAAGGCAGCCTATCCTTCTTTTGATGATTCAAGCAGGGTAATCCCTGAATTTAATTTTGTGTCTATACATATTTAATTGTTTTATCAGCTTCATATATGTATCATATTTTCTACTACATGCAGATTGCACTGGGTAATATTCTAAAATTTCGAAAGAAGAACTGGCAATTTGATTTCATTGGCGGCATTATATACTTTGTGTTGGTTTTTTCGATGTTTCCACAGGTGAATTTCTGCTCAATTTTTTTCAGTTCTAGAAAGCCATGCCTGTTAGTTTAACTTTATATGTCCTTGGATCCTCCTTCCATAAAAATTAGGATGTCTTTAGTTTCTTCTTTGTATATGTACTAGTTTGCAGGGTGCTAAAACTTACCTTGGTGGAGTCCTCTTTCTCCATTAGGATTATGCAAAAAAATAGTTTTAACATGTAAATATTGCTGTGGAGCTGGAATATTACTCATTTTTCCTTGTAATCTTCAGTGTAAGCTTGATCACATCTTGCAAGATGATTCATTTTCTGGTCACTTGAGGAGTTTCTTTGGCACAGTGTGGAATGCTTTTATGCACGTGTTGGAGCACTCTTATGTGTCCTTGGCTGGTGCTGTGGTATTACTGATAACTGCAATTATTTTCGTCCCTTCAAAAGTTTCTCGGAAGAAACGAGTAATAATTGGAATCCTTCATGTTTCTGCTCACCTGGCAGCAGCTCTGATTCTTATGCTGCTTTTGGAACTGGGTGTAGAGACATGCATTCAGCATAAACTGCTAGCAACATCTGGTTAGTTTATTAGCTGTATGTTGTTATTTAATAAAATCTTATAGAAAGATGTTATTTTAATAGGATTCACCCGGATCCTTACTTCTGTGTTACTTCAATATCTTCTGGTTTGTGTGGCCTAAATGCCTTCTTTCACAAAAGATAAGTAGACCAGGAAACTCTTGAAGTTAGGGCAAAGATTGACATTTGATATATATATATATATATATATATATATCAAAATATGAATATGAGGAATATTAAGATGATAGTTTTTATCATTTAAACAATAACGCTATTCATTTTGAGGTAATGTGTTAGTATTTTTCTTTCTTCAGGTTACCACTCTTTGTATCAGTGGTATCGGTCAGTGGAAAGTGAGCATTTTCCAGATCCTACTGGCCTTCGAGCTCGTATAGAACAATGGACGTTTGGTCTTTATCCAGCATGTATCAAGTATCTTATGTCTGCTTTTGATGTTCCAGAGGTAAGATATCTCTCATCTTCTGGTGATAAATGTTCCAAATAATATTCTAAATTATTGGGAGAAATCTTATAGGTAATGGCAGTAACACGGAGCAATATTTGCAAGAATGGGATACAGTCACTCTCTCGAGGGGGTGCTGTCATTTATTATGCTACTGTCTTCCTCTATTTTTGGGTTTTTTCAACCCCTGTGGTTTCCTTGGTGTTTGGCAGCTACCTGTATATCTGCATTAACTGGCTTCACATCCACTTTGATGAAGCCTTCTCCTCTCTTCGAATTGCCAATTACAAGTCATTTACACGATTCCACATAAAGCCTGATGGCGACCTTGAAGTTTTCACACTTGCAGTTGATAAGGTGAGAAACTAGTCAACATTTAATGGCATATCTATGGGTCTTAATTGATCAAATATGCTTCGGTAATTTCTTCAAGTACTAATTTTCTCTTGTACTTCCTTTTAGATTGCAGTGTTACTGTTTCCTTTTATATCTTGGTGTAGGATATATTAAGAAAAGTGAGAACATAGAACCATGTGCAGTTGCCTTATATAATGTCGAGTGTTTTTTTTTTTTTGAAATAAAAAGTATAGTGTGTATAATTGATTCACAAGCACTAAGGAGGTGCCAACCCATGTACAAAGTGTTCACATATCAATAAAGATATCAATAAGATCTCCAAAATCCTTGATTGAATAAAAAGAATGACCAAAACAAAAGTACTCACGGTCTGGAACCATCTATTCATAACCCTATCAATATCTTCATCTACCACCTCAAAAGTTCTCATGTTTCTCTCTTTCCACACTACCTAAAATATAGCAAGAAGGACGAGATCCACATGTTTGTTAACACCACTGATACCCCTCCAGACCCAGATCTCATTCCTTACCTACTCGGCCATCATTTGACTAATCCCCAGCAACCCATAAACCATAGTCCATAACTTGTATACGAACGGACACCAAAGCAAGACATGATTACAAGTCTCTGCATCTCTTTTACATAGAAAACAACTGTTCATCATTATCGTTTACCTTCTCATCAATTTGTCTATTGTCAGTATACACCCCATTGGCCTCCTACGTGAAGAAAGCTACTCTGAGAGGGGCTTTGACCTTCCAGATTTGTTGAAAATGAAACCTGGTTTTTGTAGTATTATGCTTAGCCAGGTAATTATAGAAAGACCTGATGGCATTGAGACTCAATACTGGTTGGTTATTGCTATTATTTTGCTGACATGAAAGACAAAGTATTTAGAAACATCTCGTACTCGTTAATCTCTCAATCATTGAGATTTCTCAGCATATTTACCTGCCACTCCCTTCCTTCTTATATCTCTGAATGATTCACTGACTGTTACTTGTGTTGTGTGATAGTAAAAGTCTGAGAAAACTGATCTCTAAGTGCTCCTCCTTTTAGCGACGGATCCTGCCAAAATCTAATTTTGTCTCCCTTGCCAACCCTCCAACTGATGCATACATATCATAAATAAGATGTTATTTTTTTTCCACTATCCTAAGTGTAAACATCACTGAGGGGCTAGGTAATCTTATTTGGATGCTAGACTCCATGTGTGGACATAATATCGACCTATCTAATGGGACTTACAAGAATGTTGAGATTTTTGTCACTTAAATTTTTTTTCTATGGAACTAACTTCTTGGACTGTAAATAGCCAATGGGACTTATAAGTAGTTATTTTGCACGAAAATGAAGAATTGCACTTGATGTATGTAATCATTTTTATTTCCTTGTGTAGTAATGCAGTTGAAACCTTAACAAGCGGTCTCATTTGTTTTAATTTCTATCCTATTCCTATTGTTTGTTTTTTGTTAATTATTAGCATATTTGATATAGACATATATGATAGTTTCCATGTTCTCATCCTTTCTACCTCTAGTTTCAATTCCTTAGGGATGGAATTCCATTTCCTTCTTCACTATCATGTGGTGTAGAAAGAGAAACATGAGAGCTTTTGAGGGGGGTGGAAGATGAGATAAGGTTAAAGATAGATGGTTTCAGACCCTTGATTTTTTGATTATGGGTTTATCCTCTTCTTGCACTGGAGGAATTTAGGGGACTGTATTGACATTAATCGGTTTGTACATTCTTTTATACACGGGTTTGCAACCTCTTAGTCTTGTGAATGAATCATATCTTACTATTTTTATTTTTATTTTTTAAAAAAACTATTGACAATACCATACCATCTCAAGTTGAATAGAAGGAGAACAAGTTCCCATTCTGGTAGATATGAGAAGTGAATGTACCTTCCAAAATCGCTTTTTTTGCATGAGAGGTAGGTCGTAAATCTATTTTGACCATCGACAAATTGATGAAAAGGGGAAGGATCCTAGTGAACGGCTGCTATCTTGGTAAGAGGGCAGAAGAGACTTGTGACCATATTTTACTACAATGCCCCTAGTGTATAAGCATATAGGGCATTGGGCATCCGTTGGGTAATGGTGGATGATGTGAGAAAAATGTTATGGGCTTGGAAGAGCGTTAGTGGTAGGAAAAGTCGTTTATCTTTTATTCCTCTTACAATTTTTTATGTAGTACGGAAAGAGATGAATAGAAGGGCTTTTCAAGGGGTAGAAGATGATGCTGATCAGGTTAGAGCTAGGTGTCAAACTTTTGGGTTAGTTGACTAGGGGAAAATTTTTTTATTCCATGAAGATATAGGAATTTTATCAATTGATTGATTGACATGTAAATATCTTTTGTACATAGGTTGACATCCTCTTGTAATTAGTGAATACTTTATACTTGTTATTTCAAAAAAAAAAAAAGAAAAAAACCATATCATCTCCAAGGATTTCATTAAAGAGAATGTTATGACATTTCTCTTTATAGAGCAATAAATACCTAGTTATCTTTAGGATCCCTATGACACTTATTTAGGAAATAGCTTATATAGTAATGTATGGATGGCACAAGTTTTACATGGGAAAGTATTATTGGAGGTGGAGGATCTAATAATATAGGGATAGTACTTGTTTTGTCTAATATATGCAATGCCCAAACTAATCAATTTCCCAAAAGCTTGAAGGTGAACAACGGAAGTTGGGGCCCATGCCCATACAGGTTTGACAAAAAGTGACTTATAGTCCCAGGTTTCAATGATAAACTCAAAGGGTGGCGGGAAGAATTTAAGGTGGAGGATTTTGCTATTTAGAGTTGTCAAGAAGCTTGCTTCGATTGAGGACAAGTTTAAGAGGCGGGACAAGGAGGAGTTAGGCTAGGATTGTAGGAAGGAGGAACTCCTTGTGCAGTTATAGAGCCTTGATGGCTTGGAGGGGGGATTAAGGTCTTTCTGAGGAGGATGTCAAGAAGCGGAGGATCAGGCTTGTATGGGCCAACTTAATCCTCACGGAGGAGGTTGCTTGGAAACAGAAGTTTAGAACCAAATGGATCAAGGAAGGAGATAGAAACATAACATTCTTTCATTGTATGGCAAATCTTAATAGAGAGTGTAATTACATTGAGGAGTTAAAAGGTAGGAAAAGAGTGGTTAAAGGGAATGATGAATTGAGAGAGAATGTCAAGTCTTTTTTAGAGTTATATACTGAGAATTTGAGTTGGAAACCGACCTTAGATGGCCTCAACTTCAGTAGGTTGAGTAGTAAGATTGCATATATCTTGAACAGGTGTTCTCTGAGGAGGAAATCTATGAAGGTATTTCATGTTGGAAGGGAGACAAAGCTCTGGTTCTGGATGGATCTAACATGAAGTTTTATCTGCAGTACTGAGAACTTCTAAAGAATGATCTTGTGGTTGGAATTTCACGCTATGGGGTAGTTAGTAAAAAGATTGAACTCAGCTTTTTGGTTGTTCATCCTGAAGATCTAACAGGTTTTCAATATTAGAGACTTCAAGTCTATTAGTTTAGTGAGCAGGGTTTACAGAATTATTGGTTAAGTCTTGGTAATAAGATTAGCTAAGGTGGTTGGAAGTGTAGTGGGAAATGCTAGCATGCTTTTGTGAGGGGAAGACAAATTTTGGATGTTGCCCTTACAGTTAAAGAGATTGTTGATAACATTTTGAGAGAAGGAAACCAGGGAATGTTGTGTAAACTTGACATGGAGAAAGTGTGATTATGTTTCATGGAATTTTCTAGTTTACATGATGGAGAGGTTGGGTTTCAAAGTGAAGTGAAGATCCTGGATGAAGACCTGCATTACCACATCTGCTTTTGCAGTTTTGGTCAATGGCCATTTGTCGTTTTCTTTAAGGCTTCTAGGGGCCCTAGATAGGGAGATCCTTTGCCCATTTTGCTCTTCATTATTGTCATAGAAGGCATTAAACAAGCTATTGCTCAAGGCGAGAGAACTTCATCTTTTCACAGGAGTGAAGGTGGGTAAGCAACCGAAGAGGTGAAGGTAACTCATCTATTCTTTGTGGATTATATTCTTTTGTTCCGGGATTTGAGCCCGGGAATATTTTCAATATTAAACGTGTTTTGTTGTGTTTCCAAGCCGTCTCAAGTTTAAATATCAACATGGCTAAGATAGAATTAGTCCAGTTGGGCGAAAAAGCCGGGTATTTGGCCAATATTATGGGTTGTAAGAATGTCGATATGAAAATCAAGTACTTGGGCCTCTGCTTGGTGCCAAACTCAAAGATACATAGTGGAACCAAGTGATGGGTATATTCAAAAATCGTCAGGCAGGGTGGAAGAGAGGCTTACTTTTAAAAGGTGGAAGCCTTACTGATATGTTTCGAAGAAGATTAAAAGGCACAACAGAGAAAATCTTGAATTTTTTGTTATACAAGAACCTAGCATATGTGAGACTTTATGGAGGATTTTGGTGATTTGATAGAGATGATGATTAACTTGTAAATACTTTTGTACATGGGTTGCACCCTCTTGGTGCTCATAGCAGTAAGTTTATTAGGACTTTGTGCTTATAGGCTTATTCTTGGTGTGAGTTTATTATTTCATATTCAATTAGGATTTTTGGTTGCTATCTGGTATAAGCTATCCAATTAATTAGCTTATTTTTTTTTCAGTAAATTTCCTAGTTAGGTTTAAAAATTCCTTCCTCGGTTGTATTTTGATGCTTAACTCTAGTTTAGTTGTTTGTAGATGATTCTAGTTTAGTTATTTGGTAGACAAGTCATTTACTTATCATATAAAATTGAGTTATTAATTTGATTATTGAGATGTAAGATTTCAAATTTTGGTTCTTGATAAATTTTCTCTTACTATTATGCTCAAATATTCTTCATCCTTCATCAAATGGGATATAATAGAAACTAAATGGAGATTGAACGGAACGGACCATTAGTGATTATCAGCAATCCTAGATTCTTCTCGATAGTATGCATCAAAAGACTGATTTACATACATGAAAAGTGGTTCTATGTTAATTTTAGACATAGTAGTGCTGGGGTTCGAGATATTAGTATCTACATATTATTTATCCTGTCTGACATGCAGGTGCCCAAGGAATGGAAGTTGGATCCTGATTGGGATGCTGAACCTAAACAGCCACAGCAGATGAGCCATCTAAGAAAATTCCCAAGCAAGTGGAGTGCAGCTGCTGCTCAGCAGGACCCAGTTAACACTGTTAAAATTGTTGATCGCTTTGTGATTTCACGTACAGATAAGCCTGATTCTGGAGTTGGTAATGGGTCAGTTACTTGCTGATCCGGGATGCTCACGATTTTAACTTCATTTTAGTCCTCACCATTTTTTTTTTACTGGGAAGAAATGAACAAACAAATCAAGGGAGGAAATTTACTTCTCTTTCTGGCTTCGTGCAACTAGGCTTTGATCTGTTCCAATTTGTACATATAACTAGATGACATATATTTCTTTTGAAGATTCATTTTACAGTATAAAGTAGGTAAGTATCAAATTGGCATGCATCATTGGAGCTATAGTATGTAGTAAAATCATTTGTAAGCATTTTGAGAGACTAGCATTCTAATACATACAATATTCTGTAAGCATGTTTATGCATTAGGAATTTGATGCATATATGAAAGATAATTACTATTCTCCAAATGTGTGGATGAAATATTGCTGCTTTAATACATATAGAGAATTGTTGTTTTAATACATATAGAGAACTCAAAAAGTATATATGTTTTGATTGTATTAAATGATTGATTAAATTGATTATTAAAAAAAATTGTAGATAAGTAACATAGTTAATTATTTATATTTTAACATAAATTATTAAAATTTATTGTAAAACTATGTTTTATCAAGTCCTTTAAGAACCAAATTGAGCTTGGGTTTGGACCAAGCTGGGCCTAGATTAGGCTTGGCCTTGGGCTAGGTGAGGCCCAAGACAACCTGTTTTGGACCAAGCTACAACTGTAACCAAGACTTTTTGAGTACTGATGCAGAGTTGTTCTATCAAATTCAAGATCAGTACAAAATGAGGTGTAACCAAATATTTAAATTTTTTTTGCCTATTCTATATAGGGTTGTATAATTTTATTGCCAGAAAATAATGTTACATCTGTACTTTATAATAAAAAGTAAAAAATTCTTATTGTAATTTCATATGGGGTTGTTATGTGGTATAATCCATATTGGTTTATTTAAACTTAGATGGTTAGGATTGTTGAGTAATGTTATGAACTAGACATTGATTGATTTTTTATGTATTGAAGTTATTAACTACTAGTAAGTTTGTGGAGGTAAGTTCTTGTTTGATTTTAGCTATAAGATAGTGGTAAATTATCGTTTTAAGGTAAGCTAGAGGAGAAAAAAAATATTGCATATGTAAGTGACTTTCTTTTGGATCTAATTCTGAAAGATAATACATATTTTGAATACAATAACAGTTAAAAATAAATTGTAATTGAAAAAAAATTTGACAAATAAAAGTATCAAGTAAAAATAGTTTATAAGATGACATCACTAATAGAACATGAAAAAGAGTTTGTAACATCGGAGTTAGGCAGCAGTTTAATATACCTCGCAATAAATATACTCATTTGCTGCATTAAGTGTGTGTATTGGACCCTAATAGTTTATGTAATGTGGCCTCCGAAAGTATTGCACAATGCTGCATTTGCAATGAAAAAATAAATTTTTTTGGCACTCGAACTAAATCTACTGCAATATTATATCCATGAATTTTTCAACTACCTAATTTAATAAAAAAATACAAAATGTAGATGGAGAGCCAAGCTTTCTTACTTCATTAAAAAACTATTACGGTGTAAGTGACAAAGAAATTTTAAATTAAAGATTTATCACGTGTTAACTTTACTTATATTTAGATTGGAGGATTATTTTATTTTAAGAGTTTAATTTTTAAAAATCTATAAAGTACTAGTGATAGGCAAGAAAGTCTTTGTTTTATTTTAGCTCTAATACATTGGTCGGTTAGTATTGCTCTAAGATATTCGATGTAATTGGTGTTTTAAGATGACTTGAATCATTTTGTAGGTTTTTGGAGGTAGATGACTTTCTTTTATATGGTTTAATGTTTTGCTCATAGTGTGTTGTTAGAAAGATGGTGGTTGTTGGTTATTATGTGGTATCATCCATAGTGAATGTTTGAAGGATGTCCATTGGAATATTATTTTTCAGTTATGAAAAGTGAACTTAGGGATTAGTGCTTAAGAAAAAGAAATGTTTGGTAAATTTACAACATTAGCTATATGTCAAAAATACTGTTGGAAGAGTTGCAAGTGATAACTATTAGAGAACTCTGATTTAAATTTATAGTATATTTATTTGATATTTGAATCCAATGAATGTTTGTCTTATGAATTGAGATGATCTAGGATTTTGACTACTAATTGCTTAGAAATGAGTAAACAAAAGTGAATGATAAAATGACAATAAATCCTAAATATCAGCTTATAGAATGAACATATCATTTTTACATTCGTATGAATTGAAATGATTATAAATCGACAAAATTAGTATTATTAGCTTAGTGAATTTCTTTTATATGTACATTAACGTAGTAGTACTCAAAAGACGATTTTAAATATTATACTGAGAATAATAAAATTGTCATCTTTTGATGTTTGTTCTTTATTTTAGTCGTTTTTTTTAATTTTGAAGTTTCAATATCCGTTTTTTCATGCCAAACTATGCATATGTTACTTTTAATTATTTGGTTCTCTTCTTATTTAAATTATAATGTAGAAAAATCTTATTTATTTATAAAAAGATATGTTTATTGTTCTCTTTTAATGCTTGTTACTCATGGTTCTAGTTGATTTTTTTTTATATTTCAATTTTGGTACGCGTAGTTCCCATGAAAAATTATCTATATGTTCTATTTATTTGTTAATGATTTTTTACTTATTTGAATTATAATATTAACGAATCTTTGTTATTTACAAATTGATTTACTCACTTTTATTTGCTTATTGTTGATTTCAAACTCCAAAGATGAGGTAAATAATCATGTACCCAATATTTTGTTTTTGCTTAGCTAGTTAAAACAATTAGCTCTTGTTATTATGTGACTCTTTAGACAAAAAATTTAAAATAGTCCGGTTGTTTGTTTTGCATTTTTTTTTATTTCATTGATATCATTGTTTTGTTACTTGAGTGGTCTGGACTCCTCTGCATTTTTATCTTTTTTTTTGTCCTATTTTTAATTAGCATGCAGTGGTTGGTGTCCATATTTATCATATATGAAATATATTACTTTTCTCCAAATGTGTGGTTGAGATATTGTTGCTTTAATGCATATAGAGAACTAAAAAAGTATATATGTTTTGATTGTATTAAATAATTGATTAAATTAATTATTTAAAAAATTGTAAAAAAATATCATAGTTAATTATTTATATTCTAACATAAATTATTAAAATTTATTACAAAATTATATTTATCCGCTTTAAATTTATTTATTTTTATTTTCTTTCAGTAATAATTAATAAAAAAAAATCATCTACAAGGGAGTCTTTTTCATTTTTCTGTCAAATTTTTTTAATTTTTTCTATTTCCCAGTAAAATTCACTCACATTTTTTTAGAATTAATTACTAAGTGTTTATCACACATTCTTCACATTCTTATTTATGCTATTTTACTTTAATTTTTTTTTTTAATTTATTATCTCTTTCTTAATAACTACAGTTTTCTATTATAAAGATATTTTAATTTTTTATAAAATATAACCAAAATTTAAAACAACACCCTAAGCCTGGGCTCCGTGTAGTTTAACTTTTTTAACGCAGTAGTTGCTTTTTTCTTTTTCTTTTCTTTAAAAAGTTTTTTAAAAAACAAATTGACCGTTGTGTTATGCTTGTCGGCGTCCTTTTAACGCAGTCTGAATTTCTTTATCTCCCCTTTAAAAGCAAACTGACCGTGCGATTAGATTAAAACCCCACAAAAGTTTTCCAATTCTCCTCTTCAGACCACCTTCTTCCTTTCTTTCGTCTTTCTTTTACTTTCAAAAAGTTTTCAACGTTCTTTGTTTTCAGATCTGGCCTTGCCCAGAGAGAAGGAGAGAGATACAAGCACAAAAGAGAGAGAGAAAAAGGGGAAAAAGACAGAAACGAGGTCTGAAACCCCTCCATTCTCTTCAATGTGGAGAGGGAAAGAAAAGAATATCAGAAAGAGGTAAGGAAGAAGATGGTAGAAAACAAATTAGAATGGTAATCTTTCTAGCATTCTATTTCTTTTTCAGTTTCTTGAGAGCAAAGAATCAAATAGAGAAAGAAAAGAAGAACAAAGAAAGAAGGAAAAAAAAAGAAGATCGAAAAGAAGATAGATAGGTTTCTCTTAAAGACCCAACACTGCCTAGTCATTCTGTTAAATTTCAATCTCTCTTGTTCTCACAAGCCTTGCCCAGAGAGAAGTTGAGAAGTACGAGCATAGCAGAGAGAGAATAAGGGGAAAAAAAAGAAGATCGAAAAGAAGATATATGGGTTTCTCTTAAAGACCCAACACTACTTAGTCATTCTGTTAAATTTCAATCTCTCTTGTTCACAAGCCTTGCCCAGAGAGAAGGTGAGAAGTACGAGCATAGCAGAGAGAGAAAAAGGGGAAAAAGACAGAAACGAGCAGACATGGATCTGCAATAGTTGCTTTTTTCTTTCTTTTTCTTTTCTTTAAAAAGTTTTTTAAAAAACAAATTGACCGTTGTGTTATGCTTGTCGGCGTGCGCAGTCTGAATTTCTTTATTTTCCCTTTAAAAGCAAACTGACCGTGCGATTAGATTAAAACCCCACAAAAGTTTTCCAATTCTCCTCTTCAGACCACCTTCTGCCTCTCTTTTACTTCCAAAAAGTTTTCGACGTTCTTTGTTTCCAGATCTGGCCTTGCCCAGAGAGAAGGAGAGAGATACAAGCACAAAAGAGAGAGAAAAAGGGGAAAAAGACAGAAACGACCAGACATGGATCTGAAACCCCTCCATTCTCTTCAATGTGGAGAGGGAAAGAAAAGAATATCAGAAAGAGGTAAGGAAGAAGATGATAGAAAACAAATTAGAATGGTCATCTTTCTAGCATTCTATTTCTTTTTCAGTTTCTTGAGAGCAAAGAATCAAATAGAGAAAGAAAAGAAGAACAAAGAAAGAAGGAAAAAAGAAGATCGAAAGGAAGATAGATAGGTTTCTCTTAAAGACCCAACACTGCCTAGTCATTCTGTTAAATTTCAATCTATCTTGTTCACAAGCCTTGCCCAGAGAGAAGGTGAGAAATACAAACATAATTGAGAGAGAAAAAGGGGAAAAAGACAGAAACGAGCAGACATGGATCTGAAACTCTCCGTTCTCTTCAAGGGAGATCGAAAAGAAGATCGATGGGTTTCTCTTCAAGACCCAACACTACTTATTCATTCTGTTAAATTTCGATCTCTCTTGTTCACAAGCCTTGCCCAGAGAGAAGGTGAGAAGTACGAGCATAGCAGAGAGAGAAAAAGGGGAAAAAGACAGGAACGAGCAGACATGGATCTGAAACTCTCCAATTCTCTTCAATGTGGAGAGGGAAAGAAAAGAATATCTGAAAGAGGTAAGGAAGAAGATGATAGAAAACAAATTGAACTGTCCTCTTTCTAACATTCTATTTCTTTTTCAGTTTACTGGGAGTAAAGAGCCAAATAGAGAAGGAAAAGAAGAGCAAAGAAAGAGGGAAGAAGAAGATCGAAAGAAGAGATATGTCTTTCTCTTCAAAGACCCAACGGTAGCCGGAGGTATTTTTACTTATCTCTTAATATTGGTAGGTGATCATTCATGGAGTTTATTTTTATTTGGTTCTCCTTTCATGAAGTTGGCATAAGTGATTTAGTCTCTCTTAATCTGGGTTTACATAAATCTTTTTTTTTTTAAATTTCTTTTTACAGTTTGTCTTCTTATTTATTTATTCTTCTTATTTAATGTTTTTAGTTTTCATAAATTTGTTTTGTTATGTGTAGCATCTGTTCTTAACTAACTAACTAATTGTTTCTTAGCATCAGTTATTTTCAACTATATCTGTAATGAGGAATAATGAATTGGTTCTCTGTCTCTCTCTGTGTTCTCTTCTCTCTTTTGTTCTCTCTTTGTCTGTTTCTCACTCTCTCTGCACTTCTCTCTTTGTTTGCTACATTCCAAACCCTAAAAGCCCTCTTCCTAAATTTCACACATAACATATTTCTAAATTAATTCGAGTTCTTTCTTGTTATAAACATTGCAGCAGGTTTCTTAACTGGGGAGATGTTGTTTTTCTTATTCCTTTTTACCATGATTTATAGACTTGAAATTTACTCAAAAGATAGCAGCAGTTTCTTGTTTTTTCATTTAAATATTCCAATTTAGCTTTAATAATTTTACAGACAAACAAACTATCTTCTGGAATTTGATTTAGTAGGTTCTGTTTTTTATGGAGTTTGCAAAGTTGATATTTTGGTCTCTGTTTCTAAGTACATTTGACACGTTCCTTTGAGACCCAGGTAGGTTGGGAATAGAATATTAATGCTGTGGATATTCCATAGTTATATGCTAATGTATGAATCAAATATGAACATATTACCCTTTTCCGATTGAGGGAACTTTCGAAAAGAAGAATTGCTTGATTGATTACCCTCCCAAAGTATTCAGAGTATTCGGGTTTTCTTGAAAACTAACAGCGTAAAAATGTTACAGCAATAATAAATATATTAAAAATAAAAGCAAGAATAACGATTGGATTTGGAGCTCTATTGCATAGATGGTAATCTAGTCTTTTTTAATTTTCTAACTTATCATTTCTTTCACAATCTAAAACTTCTTAAAAAACTATTTTATCTTGTGAACTTTCCTTTAAATATTTTCATAATTAGAAATATTTTCTAAAGTGTCGCATATTTTTCATTTATGCTTTCAATTGTTGCAATATTTGTTTTTTCAGTATGATGAGATGTTCCCTTCACTATTCAGTGATCTTCCTAATATATTTCCTCCACACCTGTCGACATGGGCTAGTGAACTTTGGCACTGAAATAGCATGAAAGGTATGTCCGCAGACGGGAAGCTGAGAACTTGCTCAATTCCAGTTGGTGGCTTTCTTTTGAATCTAATTCTAAAAGATAATACATAGTTTGAATACAATAACAGTTAAAAGTAATTTGTAATTGAAAGAAAAGTTTGGTAAATAAAAGTATCAAGTAAAGATAGTTTATAAGATAACATCACTAGTAGAACATGAAGAAGAGTTTGGAGCATCGGAGTTAGGCAGTAGGTTAATACACCTCGAAATAAATATACTTATTTGCTGCATTAAGTGTGTGTATTGGATCCTAATAGTTTATGTAATGTGGCTTGTGAACGTATTGCAAAAATGCTGCACTTGCACTGAAAAAACAATTTTTTTTGGCACCCAAAATAAATCTACTGCAAGATTATATCAATGAATTTTTCAACTACATAATTTAATAAAAAAAATGCGAAATGTAGATGGAGAGCTAAGTTTCCTTACTTCATTAAAAAATTAATAGTTTTTAAAATACATAAAATTCTGCGACTGAAAAATTCTAACTTAAAGATTTATCACATGTTAGCTTTACTTTAGATTTAGATTGGATGATTATTTTATTTTAAGAGTTTAATTTTTACAAACTTATAATTTAGAGTTATCGTTCATTTTCTTATTTTGAAGATCTTAGAAACCTAATAGCTTTTAAACCAAAACAAAAATTTCATTTAGCTCTTCAACTTTTTTAGCAAACAAGCATTTCAAACACAATAACGACAAACTACAACAAATAAATTACAACTATCCTTACAAACTGACAAGGAAAAAGAGTAAACTTCAAGTATCAACCCAAAAATTGAATATTTCGTTTTTAACATTTTCATGAGTTGAAATGATTATAAATTAAAACAATCTAGTATTTTTCGTCAATGAATTTCTTTGTGTGTACATTAATGTAGCAATACTTGAGGCTGTTTTTAATGTCATGCAGAGGACAACAAAATTGTCCTCTTTTAATGGTCGTTTTTAATGTCCATGTCAAGTTGTGCATATGTTATATTTAATTGCTATTGATTCTCTTCTGATTTGAATTACAACATAAAAGAGTCTTGATCATTTATAAATTGATATGCTTACTTTTGTGTAGTTGTTCTAGATTTCAAATGGTAAAAATCAGGTAAATAAACATATATTCAATAGTATGTTTTTTCTTTAACTAGTTAAAATTTTATTTCTTTGTTATTATGAAGATCTTGAGGTAAAAAGTTGAAAGGAATCTAATCATATATTATCTCTGTTTTGTTCTCTTTTCTGGGTAACATTGCTGGAAAAATGTCGGGTTATGATATATTTGTGAAATAAAAGGTTTATTTTTTAATGCTTATGACATGAATTTTATTTTTTATTACATATATTTTTTAGTATTTAGAATTATTTACTTAACTATATTCTTTTTGGTTACTTTAATATAGGACTACCGAAGGTTATTATCAATCTTAGGAATACTTTTAACGTAAATAATCATGTGTTTTTATCTTTTTGGGTAGCTAATATTTTTATATTTTGTTAGTGCGTAACTCTTTGTCAAAACGTTTAAGATGGTCCAGGCGTGTCACTTGTGTTTTGTTTTCTTTTGTTCGTAGCGCTCTTTTAGATATAGATTATGAGGAACCAGCGGAATAAGAGGTTTGTCTTTCTTCTTTTATCCTGTTTTTCAGTTTTGTTTTGTTTTGTTTTTTTTCATCCTAATTTTTTCTTTAATATTTTTTAATGGAGTTGGAGAGAGTTACAACGTTATTTATTTCTGCATTATTTATCACATTAAGTTTTAAAAAGTTTTTAGATGGAGCTTCATAAGGAGATCTTCTCCATGATCATTTTAGTTAAAAAGATCTGTGGTTTGATTTGATGGCAGATAATGGTACTGGCGGAAATTCGTCTTCTTCAGTTGTAGGAGTACTTGGTCATCAGTTTCTTTTGTTTCTTCATTGTTTCTAATAATGTTGCATTTACTGAATTGGTAATTAGGATTTTGGAGCTAGACCATACAATGGTTTGGTACTATGAGCTGCTGTGTTTTAGGAGGTATCTCTTTCTTCTTGCCTTTCCCATTATATTTCTTAGATTTTGGTATGTTTGTCTTGTTTCTCGCGTCGCTGGCAAGATAACGGAGGTCATGAGCATTCTTTAAAATTGTGCTGTAAGTGATGAAAATTCAAATTTCATTTTAATGATTTTGCATATTTATTGATTGTAGCAAACCTGCGAATACTGGCTCTCTTACGCTGGCAGGCTCTCAGTATAGCCTACGGCGTGCTTTACGGTATGTGAGCAACAAAAGAGGGAGAGTGTGTACGAAGAAGAGAACCAGGAAGGCAGAGGAAGAGAGTTCGTATGAAAGTTTACCTCATGATTTTATTATCTGATTAATCAATTATTTTTATTTTTTACTAACTAATCAAACAATAATTTTTAAATTATGCTACCATAACTTAGTTGAAGGATGGATTTGAACACTAAAAACCTACATGACGCTAGATCGATATGAACAATGCAAAACAAATAAATTGTAATAAGAAACTGAAATTGGAATAAAAATACAAACAAATTCAAATAAATTAATAAATTCAAGTATATTTAAAGAAAAATCCAATTGATTTTTTTGCAATTCCACAAAAATGAAACAAACAACTAAGTTTGAGTGAAATTGTACAACAAACTAAAACAAGTAGACGCTGAAATTCTAATACAATTACAAATAAACTCAAATATAATCATAAACTCAAGTAAACTAAAACAAAAATTACATAGTAATACTTGAGGTTGTTTTTAATGTTATGCAAAAGACAACAAAATTGTCCTCTTTTAATATTTTTTCTTTTTTATTTTAGTCGTTTTTTTTAATTTAAAGTTTTGAAATCTGTCCATGCCTGCATTTGTTACATTTAATTGCTATTGGTTTTCTTCTAATTTTAAAAGAGTCTTGATCATTTATAAATTGATATACTCACTTTTGTGTAATTGTTGTAGATTTCAAACGCCCAAAATCAGATAAATAAACACGTATTCAATATTATATTTTTTTCTATAGCTAGTTAAAATTTTCTTTCTTTGTTATTATAAAGATCTTTATGCAAAAAGTTTAAGAGAGTCCAATCATATATTATCTCTTTTTTGTTCTCTTTTGTGGGTAATACTACTGGAAACATGTTGGATTATAAGATATTCGTGGAACAAAAGGTTTATTTTGCTTTACTTACGATATAAATTTTATTTTCTATTATATATATATAAATATTTTTTCTATTTAGAATTATTTATTTAGCAGTATTCTTTATGTTTACTTTAATGTAGGACTACCGAAAGTTATTATTAATCTTATGGAGCACTTATAAGGTAAATAAACATATGTGTTTATCCTTTTGGGTAATCAAAATTTTTATATTTTGTTAGTATGTAATTCTTTAGGCAAAAAGTTTAAGATGGTCCAGCAGTGTCACCTGTGTTTTATTTTCTTTTGTTTGTAGATTATGAAGTATATGTGGAATAAGAGATTTGTCTTTCTTCTTTTATCATATTTTTCAGTTTAGTTTTGTTTTTTTTTAGCCTAATTTATTTTTTAAAATTTTTTGATGGAGTTGGAGAGGGTTACAACGCTATCTATTTGTGCATTATCTATCACATTAAGTTTTAAAAAGGTTTCATTTGGAGCTAAAAGGAGATCTACTCTATGATCAGTTTAGTGGAAAAGAAGATATGTGGTTCGATTTGATGGCAGATACTGGTGATGGCAGGAACTCGTTTTCTTCAGTTGCAGGAATACTTGGTCAGCGGTTTTTTTTGCTTCTTTTATCTTTCTAATAAGGTTGCATTTACTAAATTGGTAATCAGTATATTGGAGCTGGTCTATTATATAGTGGTTTGGTACTATGAGTCGCTAGGTTTTTTGAGGTATCTCTTTCTTCTTGTCTTTCACATTATATTTCCTGCATTTTGGTATGTTTGTCTTGTTTCTCGCATCGCTGGCAAAAGGAAGGAGGTCTTGATTCTTTAAAATTGTGCTGTAAGTGATGAAAATTAAATATTTATTTTAATGATTATGCATAATTACTTGTTGTAGCAAACGTGCGAATAGTGGCTGTCTTGATCATTTATAAATTGATATGCTTACTTTTGTGTAATTGTTGTAGATTTCAAACGGCAAAAATCAGATGAATAAACACGTATTCAATATTATGTTGTTTCTATAACTAGTTAAAATTTTCTTTCTTTGTTACTATGAAGATCTTTAGGCAAAAAGTTAAAGAGAGTCCAATCTTTTTTTTTTTTGTTCTCTTTTGTGGGTAACACTGCTGGAAATATGTTGGGTTATAAGATATTCGTGGAATAAAAGGTTTATTTTACTTTACTTACGATACAAATTTTATTTTGTATTTATATACATATATTTTTATATTTAGAATTATTTATTTAACAATATTCTTTATGTTTACTTTAATGTAGGACTACCGAATGTTATTATCAATCTTATGGAGCACTTTTAAGGTAAATAAGCATGTGTTTTTATCTTTTAGGGTAGTCAAAATTTTTATATTTTGTTAGTATGTAACTCTTTAGGCAAAAAGTTTAAGATGGTCCGGACGTGTCACTTGTATTTTATTCTTTTTTGTTGGTAGCACTCTTTTAGACGTGGATTATGAGGTATCTGTGGAATAAGAGGTTTGCCTTCCTTATTTTATTATATTTTTCAGTATAGTTTTACTTTTTTTAAGCCTAATTTATTTTTTAAAATTCAATTGATGGAGTTTGGGATAGTTACAATGCTATCTATTTCTGCATCATCCATCACGTATTCAATATTATGTTTTTACTTTAGATTTAGATTGGAGGATTATTTTATTTTAAGAGTTTAATTTTTAGAAATCTATAATTTAGAATTATCGTTCATTTTCTTATTTTGAAGATTTTAGTGATAAAGTCATGGATTAAATAGTTCAAGGTGTTGCGAGTTGATATAGTAGATAGAGGATGATTCTAATTATTGAAGGATGTCCATTAGAATATTGTTTTCTAGTTATGAAAAGTGAACTTAGGGATTGGTGCTTAAGAAAAAGAAATGTCTGGTAAATTTACAACATTAGCTGTATGTCAAAAATACTGTTGGAAGAGTTGCAAGTGATGACTATTGGATAACTTTGACTTAAATTTATAATATATCTATTTGATATTTGAATCCAATGATTGTTTGTTTTAAGAATTGAGGTGATCTAGGATTTTGACTACTAATTGCCTAAAAATGAGTAAACAAAAGTGAAGGATAAAAAAACAATAAATCCCAAATATCAGTCTATAGAACGAACATGTCATTTTTTTTACATTTGTATGAGTTGAAATGATTATAAATTGATAAAATTAGCATTATTTGCTTAGTGAATTTCTTTTATGTGTACATTAACATAGCAGTACTTAAAAGGAGGCAATTTTAAATATTATGCTGAGAGTAATAAAATTGTCCTCTTTTGATGTTTGTTCTTTGTTTTAGTCTTTTTTTAATTTGAAGTTTTGATATCTGTTTTTTCATGCCAAACTATGCATATGTTACATTTAATTGCTTAGTTCTCTTCTCATTTAAATTACAATGTAGAAAAATCTTATTTGTTCATAAAAAAATAAGTTTATTGTTCTCTTTTAATGCTTGTTACTCCCGGTTCTAGTTGATTTTTTTTTATATTTCAATTTTGGTACGCGTAGCTCCCATGGGAAATTATCCATATGTTCTATTTATTTGCTAATGATTTTTTACTTCTTTGAATTATAATATCGACGAATCTTTGTTATTTACAAATTGATTTGCTCACTTTTATTTGCTTATTGTTGATTTCGAACTCCAAAGATGAGGTAAATAATCGTGTACCCAATATTTTGTTTTTGCTCAGCTAATTAAAATAAATTGCTCATGTTATTATGTGACTCTTTAGGCAAAAAATTTAAAATAGTCTAGTTGTTTGTTTTGCATTTTTAATTCTTTTATAGATAACATTGTTTTGTTACTTGAATGGTCTGTGCTCCTCTGCATTTTTATCTTTTTTTTTGTTCTCTTTTTAATTGACATGTAGTGGTTGGTGTCCATATTTATCATACACGAAAGATATTATTTTTTTCCAAATGTGTGGTTGAGATACTGTTGCTTTAATTAATGCATATAGAGAACCCAAAAAGTATGATATTTTTTTATAATTTTTTAAATAATTAATTAATATTCTATATAGTTTTGTTGAATAGTTGTTAAATAAAATATAATACAACATTAGCTTATAACTATTACATAAAATATTTATTTCATAATTAAATGCCAACTGTTTACAAAAGTTGAATAATAAATACCCAAAATTTAATAATTTTTTAAAGTAATATGGAGGAACTCACCAACTTTCATTGAATATACATAAATTTTCATACTTTCTAAAACTAAATAAAAACATTTTACTTTATGAATTATTTCATAATCTACATTTGAAGCATAATTATATGTATAGTTAATCAATTATATAATACAATCAAAATATATATAGTTAATTATTTATATTCTAACATAAATTATTAAAATTTATTGTAAAATTATATTTATCTGCTTTAAATTTATTTATTTTTATTTTCTTTCAATAATAATTAATAAAAAAAATCATCTACAAGGGAGTCTTTTTCATTTTTCTGTCAAATAATCATGTACATTTTTTTAGAATTAATTAATAAGTGTTTATCATACATTCTTATTTATGATATTTTACTTAAAAAAAAACTTTTAATTTATTATCTCTCTCTTAATAATTACAGTTTTTTATCATAAAAATGTTTTAATTTTTTATAAAATATAACAAAAATTTAAAACAACACCCTAAGCCTGGACTCCGTGTAGTTTAACTTTTTTAACGCTGCTTATTTCTTTCTTTTTCTTTTCTTTAAAAAGTTTTTTAAAAAACAAATTGACCGTTGTCGGCGTCATTTTAACGCAGTCTGCATTTCTTTATTTTCCCTTTAAAAGCAAACTGACCGTGCGATTCTCCTCTTCAGACCACCTTCTTCCTTTCTTTTACTTTCAAAAAGTTTTCTACGTTCTTTGTTTTCAGATCTGGCCTTGCCCAGAGAAAAGAAGAGAGATACAAGCACAAAAGAGAGAGAGAAAAACAGGAAAAAGACAGAAACGACCAGACATGGATCTGAAACCCCCCCCATTCTCTTCAATGTGGAGAGGGAAAGAAAAGAATATCAGAAAGAGGTAAGGAAGAAGATGATAGAAAACAAATTAGAATGGTCATCGTTCTACCATTCTTTTTCTTCTTCAGTTTCTTGAGAGCAAAGAACCAAATAGAGAAAGAAAAGAAGAACAAAGAAAGAAGGAAGAAGAAGATCGAAAAGAAGATAGATGGGTTTCTCTTAAAGACCCAACACTACTTGGTCATTCTGTTAAATTTCAATCTCTCTTGTTCACAAGCCTTGCCCAGAGAGAAGTTGAGAAGTACGAGCATAGCAGAGAGAGAAAAAGGGGAAAAAGACAGAAACGAGCAGACATGGATCTGAAACCCCTCCATTCTCTTCAATGTGGAGAGGGAAATAAAAGAATATCAGAAAGAGGTAAGGAAGAAGATGATAGAAAAAAAATTAGAATGGTCATCTTTCTACCATTCTATTTCTTTTTCAGTTTCTTGAGAGCAAAGAATCAAACAGAGAAAGAAAAGAAGAACAAAGAAAGAAGGAAAAAAGAAGATCGAAAAGAAGATAGATAGGTTTCTCTTAAAGACCCAACAGTATTGAAAGATTCAATCTCTTTCCCACAAGCCATGGGCAGAGAGGAGAGAAATACAAGCATAACAGAGGGAGAGAACGGGGAAAAAGATAGGAAAGAACAGACATGGGTCTGAAACTCTTCGTTCTCTTCAATGTCGGGAGGGAAAGAAGCGAATATCGGAAAGAGATGAGGAAGAAGAAGATAGAAAACAAGATTAAAATGGTTCCTCCTATCATTCTTTTTCTTCTTCAGTTTCTTGAGAGCGAAGAATCAAATAGAGAAAGAAAAGAAGAACAAAGAAAGAAGGAAGAAGAAGATCGAAAAGAAGATAGATGGGTTTCTCTTAAAGACCCAACACTACTTAGTCATTCTGTTAAATTTCAATCTCTCTTGTTCACAAGCCTTGCCCAGAGAGAAGGTGAGAAGTACGAGCATAACGGAGAGAGAAAAAGGGGAAAAAATCAGGAACGAGCAGACATGGATCTGAGACTCTCCATTCTCTTCAATGTGGAGACGGAAAGAAAAGAATATCAGAAAGAGGTAAGGAAGAAGATGATAGAAAACAAATTAAACTGTCCTCTTTCTTCCATTCTATTTCTTTTTCAGTTTATTGGGAGTAAAGAGCCGAATAGAGAAAGAAAAGAAGAGCAAAGAAAGAGGGAAGAAGAAGATCGAAAGAAGAGATATGTCTTTCTCTTCAAAGACCCAACGGTAGCCGGAGGTATTTTTACTTATCTCTTAATATTGGTAGGTGATCATTCATGGAGTTTATTTTTATTTGGTTCTCCTTTCATGAAGTTGGCATAAGTGATTTAGTCTCTCTTAATCTGGGTTTACATAAATCTTTTTTTTTTTAAATTTCTTTTTACAGTTTCTGTCTTCTTATTTATTTATTCTTCTTATTTAATGTTTTTAGTTTTCATAAATTTGTTTTGTTATGTGTAGCATCTGTTCTTAACTAACTAACTAATTGTTTCTTAGCATCAGTTATTTTCAACTATATCTGTAATGAGGAATAATGAATTGGTTCTCTGTCTCTCTCTGTGTTCTCTTCTCTCTTTTCTTCTCTCTTTGTCTGTTTCTCACTCTCTCTGCACTTCTCTCTTTGTTTGCTACATTCCAAACCCTAAAAGCCCTCTTCCTAAATTTCACACATAACATATTTCTAAATTAATTCGAGTTCTTTCTTGTTATAAACATCGCAGCAGGTTTCTTAACTGGGGAGATGTTGTTTTTCTTATTCCTTTCTACCATGATTTACAGACTTGAATTTTACTCAAAGATAGCAGCAGTTTCTTGTTTTTTCATTTAAATATTCCAGATTAGCTTTAATAATTTTACAGACAAACAAACTCTCTTCTGGAATTTGATTTAGTAGGTTCTGTTTTTTATGGAGTTTGCAAAGTTGATCTTTTGGTCTCTGTTTCTAAATACATTTGACATGTTCCTTTGAGCCCCAGGTGGGTTGGGAATAGAATATTAATGCTGTGGATATTCCATAGTTATATGCTAATGTATGAATCAAATATGAACATATTACCCTTTTCCGATTGAGGGAACTTTCAAAAAGAAGAATTGCTTGATTGATTACCCTCCCAAAGTATTCAGAGTATTCGGGTTTTTTTGAAAATTAACAGCGTAAAAATGTTACAGTAATAATAAATATACTAAAAATAAAAGCAAGAAAAACAATTGGATTTGGAGCTCTGTTGCATAGATGGTAATCTAGTCTTTTTTAATCTTCTAACTTATCATTTATTTCACAATCTAAAACTTCTTAAGAAACTATTTTATCTTGTGAACTTTCCTTTAAATATTTTCATAATTAGAAATATTTTCTAAAGTGTCGTATACTTCTCATTTATGCTTTCAATTGTTGCAACATTTGCATTTTCAGTATGATGAGATGTTCCCTTCACTATTCAGTGATCATCCTAATATATTTCTTCCACACCTGTCGATATGGGCTAGTGAATTTTGGCACTGAAATAGCATGAAAGGTCCGCAGACGGGAAGCTGAGAACTTGCTCAATTCCAATTGGTGGCTTCCTGAAACACTCAGTATCTCTTCTCTCTCTCTCTCTCTCTAATCATTCTTAAACTTAATCTTCAATCTTAGAATGCGATTGAATGATTTCGTCAGTTGCTTGAAAGTAACTTGTTTACTATTTGCAAAATAATATGCACTCGTTATAACTTTGACTTTAACTCATAAATAATGGTTGATCAATATTATTTTTAAGAAATGCAATGCAATTGGTATTTTTAGGGTAACTTGAATAAGCTAATAATTTTCTTAAGATAATTTACTTTTCTCTATATGGTCTGCTGGTTTTCCATTTGGATCATGGCTAGTAGATAAAATGACTTGTGGTTGTTGGCAAATATATGATATCATCCTTGGAGATATATTTAAAATTATATAGCTAGAATTGCTATTTTTAAATAAGATTATAAATTAAATGTTGATTAACTTTTATGTACTAAAGCTGATAGGTATCGAGTATTTAGTGATAAGATAGTGATGCATTCAAAACTAGATAGTTAGGATTACTTTTTTCAGATAAGACTAAGAATTGATGTTGATTGACTTTTATGTACTAAAACTGATAGGTATAGAGTACTAGTGATAGGCAAGAAAGTTTTTGTTTGATTTTAGCTCTTACACAATGATCGATTAGTATTGTTATAAGATATTCGATGTAATTGGTGTTTTAAGATGACTTGAATCATTTTAAAGTTTTTTGAAGGTAGATGACTTTCTTTTGTATGGTTTAATATTTTTTTTGTTTTGGTCAAAGCCCGTTGTTGGAAAGATGGTAGTTGTTAGTTGTTATGTGGTATCATTCACAGTGATTTATTTAACCTTAAATGTTTAGGGCTGTTGAGTAATGTTAGGAACTAGACACTGATTGATTTTTTATCTATTGAAGCTAATAGGAATAGAATAGTTAGTAGTAAGTTTGTGGAGATGTTGTTTTTCTTATTCCTTTCTACCATGATTTATAGACTTGAATTTTACTCAAAAATAGCAGCAGTTTCTTGTTTTTTCATTTAAATATTCCATATTAGCTTCAATAATTTTGCAGACAAACTCTCTTCTGGAATTTGATTTAGTAGGTTCTGTTTTTGATGGAGTTTGCAAAGGTGATCTTTTGGTCTCTGTTTCTAAATACATTTAACATGTTCCTTTGAGCCCCAGGTAGGTTGTGGGAATAGAATATTAATGCTGTGGATATTCCACAGTTATATGAATATATTACCCTTTTCCGACTGAGGGAACTTTCGAAAAGAAGAATTGCTTGATTGATTACCCTCCCAATGTATTCAGAGTACTGGGATTTTTTTGAAGACTAACAGTGTAAAAATATTATAGCAATAATAAATATACTAAAAATAAAAGCAAGAAAAACGATTGGATTTGGAGCTCTTTTGCATAGATGGAAATGTAGTCCTTTTTAATCTTTAACTTATCATTTCTTTCACAATTTAAAACTTCTTAAGAAACGATTTTATCTTGTGAACTTTACTTTAAATATTTTCATAATTGGGAATATTTTCTAAAGTGTCGCATACTTCTCATTTATGCTTTCAATTGTTGCAACATTTGCATTTTCAGTATGATGAGATGTTCCCTTCACTATTCAGTGATCATCCTAATATATTTCCTCCACACCTGTCGACATGGGCTAGTGAACTTTGGTACTGAAATAGCATGAAAGGTATGTCCGTAGATGGGAAGCTGAGAACTTGCTCAATTCCGGTTGGTGGCTTCCTGAAACACTCAGTATCTCTTCTCTCTCTCTCTTTAATCATTCTTAAACTTAATCTTTAATCTTAGAATGCGATTGAATGATTTCGTCAGTTGCTTGAAAGTAACTTGTTTACTATTTGCAAAATAATATGCACTCGTTATAACTTTGACTTTAACTCATAGATAATGGTTGATCAATATTATTTTTAAGAAATGCAATGCAATTGGTATTTTTAGGGTAACTTGAATAAGCTAATAAATTTTTCAAGATAATTTACTTTTCTCTGTATGGTCTGCTGGTTTTTCCTTTGGATAATGGCTAGTAGACAGAATGAGTTGTGGTTGTTGCCAAATATATAATATCATCCTTGGACATATATTTAAAATTAGATAGCTAGAATTGCTATTTTCAAATAAGATTAAGAATTGAATGTTGATTAACTTTTATGTATTAAAACTGATAGGTATCGAGTATTTAGTGACGAGCTAGTGATGCATTCAAAACTAGATAGTTAGGATTGCTTTTTTCAGATAAGACTAGGAATTTATATTGATTGACTTTTATGTACTAAAACTCATAGGTATTGAGTACTAGTGATAGGCAAGAAAGTTTTTGTTTGATTTTAGCTCTAACACAATGGTCGGTTAGTATTGTTCTAAGATATTCGATGTAATTGGTGTTTTAAGATGATTAGAATCATTCTGTAGTTTTTTTGGAGGTAGATGACTTTCTTTTGTATGGTTTACTGTTTTTTTTTTTGTCATAACCCATTGTTAGAAAAATGGTGGTTGTTGGTTGTTATGTGGTTTATTTAAACTTAGATGGTTAGGATTGTTGAGTAATGTTAGGAAGTGGACATGGATTGATTTTTTATGTATTGAAGCTAATAGGAATAGAATAGTTAGTAGTAAGTTTGTGGAGGTAAGTTCTTGTTTGATTTTAGCTCCAAGATAGTGGTAAATTATCGTTTCAAAGGCAAGCTAGAGAAGAAAAAAAAGATTGCATATGTATGCGACTTTCTTTTGGATTTAGTTCTAAAAGATAATACATAATTTGAATATAATAACAATTTAAAGTAATTTGTAATTGAAAAAAAAGTTTGGAAAATAAAAGTATCAAGTAAAGGTAGTTTATAAGATGACATCACTAGTAGAACATGAAAAAGAGTTTGGAGCATCAGAGTTAGGCAGCAGGTTAATATACCTCGCAATAAATATACTCATTTGCTGCATTAAGTGTGTGTGTTGGACCCTAATAGTTTATGTAATGTGGCATCCGAACGTATTGCAAAATGCCGCACTTGCAATGAAAAAATAATTTTTTTTGGCACTCGAACTAAATCTACTGCAAGATTATATCCATAAATTTTTTAACTACATAATTTAATCAAAAAAATACAAAATGTAGATGGAGAGCCAAGTTTTCTTACTTCATTAAAAAAACTAATAGTTTTTAAAATACATAAAATTCTGCGACAGAAAAATTCTAATTTAAAAATTTATCACATATTAGCTTTACTTTAGATTTAGATTGGAAGATTATTTTATTTTAAGAGTTTAATTTTAAGAAACCTATCATTTAGAGTTATCGTCTATTTTCTTATTTTGAAGATCTTAGAAACCTAATAGCTTTTAAACTAAAACAAAAATTACATTTAGCTCTTCAACTTTTTTAGCAAACAAGCATCTCAAACACAATAACGGCAAACTACAACAAACAAATTACAACTACCCTTACAAACTGACAAGGAAAAATAGTAAACTTTAAGTATCAACCCAGAAATTGAATATCTCGTTTTTAACATTTTCATGAGTTGAAATGATTATAAACTAAAACAATCTAGTATTTTTCGTCAATGAATTTCTTTGTGTGTACATTAATGTAGCAATACTTGAGGCTGTTTTTAATGTCATGCATAGGACAACAAAATTGTCCTCTTTTAATGGTCGTTTTTAATGTCCATGTCAAGTTGTGCATATGTTATATTTAATTGCTATTGATTCTCTTCTGATTTGAATTACAACATAAAAGAGTCTTGATCATTTATAAATTGATATGCTTACTTTTGTGTAGTTGTTGTAGATTTCAAATGGTAAAAATCAGGTAAATAAACATATATTCAATAGTATGTTTTTTCTTTAACTAGTTAAAATTTTATTTCTTTGTTATTATGAAGATCTTTAGGTAAAAAGTTGAAAGGAATCTAATCATATATTATCTCTGTTTTGTTCTCTTTTCTGGGTAACATTGCTGGAAAAATGTCGGGTTATGATATATTTGTGAAATAAAAGGTTTATTTTTTAATGCTTATGACATGAATTTTATTTTTTATTACATATATTTTTTAGTATTTAGAATTATTTACTTAACTATATTCTTTTTGGTTACTTTAATATAGGACTACCGAAGGTTATTATCAATCTTAGGAATACTTTTAACGTAAATAATCATGTGTTTTTATCTTTTTGGGTAGCTAATATTTTTATATTTTATTAGTGCGTAACTCTTTGTCAAAACGTTTAAGATGGTCCAGGCGTGTCACTTGTGTTTTGTTTTCTTTTGTTCGTAGCACTCTTTTAGATATAGATTATGAGGAACCAGCGGAATAAGAGGTTTGTCTTTCTTCTTTTATCCTGTTTTTCAGTTTTGTTTTGTTTTTTTTCATCCTAATTTTTTCTTTAATATTTTTTAATGGAGTTGGAGAGAGTTACAACGTTATTTATTTCTGCATCATTTATCACATTAAGTTTTAAAAAGTTTTTAGATGGAGCTTCATAAGGAGATCTTCTCCATGATCATTTTAGTTAAAAAGATTTGTGGTTCGATTTGATGGCAGATAATGGTACTGGCGGGAACTCGTCTTCTTCGGTTGCAGGAGTACTTGGTCAGCAGTTTCTTTTGTTTCTTCAATGTTTCTAATAAGGTTGCATTTACTTAATTGGTAATTAGGATTTTGGAGCTAAACCATACAGTGGTTTAGTACTATGAGCTGCTGTGTTTTATGAGGTATCTCTTTCTTCTTGTTTTTTCCATTATATTTCTTAGATTTTGGTATGTTTGTCTTGTTTCTCGCGTCGCTGGCAAGATGACGGAGGTCATGACCATTCTTTAAAATTGTGCTGTAAGTTGTGAAAATTCAAATTTCATTTTAATAATTTTGCATATTTACTGATTGTAGCAAACCTGCGAATACTGACTCTCTTACTTACGCTGGCAAGCTCTCAGTATAGCCTACGGCGGGCTTTACGGTATGTGAGCAACAAAAGAGGGAGAGTGTGTATGAAGAAGAGAACCAGAACGGCAGAGGAAGAGAGTTCGTATGAAAGTTTACCTCATGATTCTATTATCTGATTAGTCAATTATTTTTATTTTTTTACTAACTAGTCAAACAATAATTTTTAAATTATGCTACCATAACTTAGTTGAAGGATGAATTTGAACATTAAAAACATACATGACGCTAGATCGATATGAACAATGCAAAACAAACAAATTGTAATTAGAAACTGAAATTGAAATAAAAATACAAACAAATTCAAATACATTAACAAATTCAAGTATACTGAAAGAAAAATTCAATTAATTTTTTTGCAATTCCATAAAAATGAGACAAACAACTAAGTCGAGTGAAACTGTACAATAAACGAAAACAACAAGTAGCCGCTGAAATTCTAATACAATTACAAATAAATTCAAATACAATCACAAACTCAAGTAAACCAAAATAAAAATTACATTTAGCTCTTCAATTTTTCCAACAAACAAACATCTCAAACACAATAACGAGAAACTACAAGAAACAAATTACATCTACCCTTACAAATAAACTCAGATACAATTACAAAGTCAAGTAAACCAAAATAAAAATTACATTTGGCTCTTCAACTTTTCCTGTAAACAAGCATCTCAAACACAATAACGACAAATTACTGCAAACAAATTACAAACTGACAAAGAAAAAGAATAAAACCCAAGTATCAACCCTAAAAACAAATTCTCGTTTTAATATTTGCATGAGTTGAAATGATTATAAAATAAAAAAATTTAGCATTATTTTGTCAGTGAATTTCTTTATGTGTACATTAACATAGTAATACCTGAGATTGTTTTTAATGTTATGCAGAAGACAACAAAATTGTCCTCTTTCAATGTCTGTTGTTCTTGATTTTAGTCGTTTTTTTTTTATTTGAAGTTTTGATATCCGTGCATGCCTGTTTTTAAAAGAGTCTTGATCATTTATAAATTGATATGCTCACTTTTGTGTAATTGTTGTAGGTTTCAAACGGCAAAAATCAGGTAAATAAACACGTATTCAATATTATGTTTTTTTTATAACTAGTTAAAATTTTCTTTCTTTGTTACTATGAAGATCTTTAGGCAAAAAGTTAAATAGAGTCCAATCATATATATATATATTTTGTTCTTTTTTGTGGGTAACACTGCTGAAAACATGTTGGGTTATAAGATATTCGTGAAACAAAAGGTTTATTTTACTTTGCTTATGATACAAATTTTATTTTCTAATATATATATATATATTATATTTAGAATTATTTACTTAACAATATTCTCTATGTTTACTTTAATGTAGGACTAGCGAATGTTATTATCAATCTTAAGGAGCACTTTTAAGGTAAATAAGTATGTGTTTTTATCTTTTTAGGTAGTTAAAATTTTTATATTTTGTTAGTATGTAACTCTTTAGGCAAAAAGTTTAAGATGGTACAGACGTGTCACTTGTGTTTTATTCTTTTTTGTTGGTAGCACTCTTTTAGACGTGGATTATGAGGTATCCGTGGAATAAGAGGTTTGTCTTCCTTCTTTTATCATATTTTTAAGTTTAGTTTTAATTTTTTAAAGCCTAATTTATTTTTTAAATTTTTTTGATGGAGTTGGAGAGAGTTACAACGCTATCTATTTCAGCATCATCTATCACATTCTGTTTTAAAAAAGTTTTATTTGGAGCTACAAGGAGATCTACTCTACGATCACTTTAGTGGAAAAGAAGATATGTGGTTCGATTTGATGGCAGATACTGGTGATGGCGGGAACTCGTCTTCTTCGGTTGCAGGAGTACTTGGTCAGCGGTTATTTTTTATTTTTTTAATATTTCTAATAAGGTTGCATTTACTGAATTGGTAATCAGGATATTGGAGCTGGTCTGTTACACAGTTGTTTGGTACTATGAGCTGTTGTGTTTTATGAGGTATCTCCTTCTTCTTATCTTTCACATTATAGTTTCTGAGTTTTGGTATTTTTGTCTTGTTTCTCGCGTCATTGACAAAAGGAAGGAAGTCCTGACAATTCTTCAAAATTGTGCTGTAAGTGATGAAAATTCAATTTTTGTTTTAATGATTTTGCATAATTACTTGTTGTAGCAAACCTGCGAATAGTGGCTGTCTTACTTACGCTGGCAGGTTCTCGGTATAGCCTGCGGCGTGCTTTACGGTCTGTGAGCGACAAAAGAGGGAGAGTGTGTACGTAGAAGAAAACCAGAGCGACAGAGGAAGCGAGTTCGTATGAAATTTTACCTCATGATTTTATTATCTGATTAGTCAATTATTTTTAATTTTTTACTATCTAATCAAACAATAATTTTTAAATTATGCTACTATAACTTAGTTAAAGGATGGATTTGAACACTAAAAAGCTACATGCGATAGATCGATATGAACAATGCAAAGCAAACAAATTATAATTAGAAACTGAAATTGGAACAAAAATACAAAAAAACTTGAATACAGTTAGTAATCTAAGTACACTGAAAGAAAAATCCGATTGATTTTCTTGTAATTCCTAATAAATAAAACAAACAACTAACTTGAGTGAAATTACAACAAACTAAAACGACATATTTTAACAACAAGTAGGCGTTGAAATTCTAATACAATTACAAACAAACTCAAATAGAATCACAAATTCAAGTAAACCAAAACAAAAATTACATTTAACTCTTCAACTTTTCCAGATAACAAAAATCTCAAACACAATAACGAGAAACTATAACAAACAAATTACATCTACCCTTACAAACAAACTCAAATACAATTACAAAGTCAAGTAAACCAAAACAAAAACTACATTTGACTCTTCAACTTTTCCTGCAAACAAACATCTCAAACACAATAACGATAAATTACCGCAAACAAATTACAACTTCCCTTACAAACTGACAAGGAAAAATGGTAAAACCCAAGTATTAGCCCTGAAAACGAATATCTCGTTTTAATATTTGCGTGAGTAGAAATGATTATAAATTGAAACAATTTAGCATTATTTTGTCAGTGAATTTCTTTATGTGTACATTAACATAGTAATACTTGAGGCTGTTTTTAATGTTATGCAGAAGACAACAAAATTGTCCTCTTTTAATGTCTTTTCTTTTTTATTTTAGTCGTTTTTTTTAATTTAAAGTTTTGATATCTGTCTATGCCTGCATTTGTTACATTTAGTTGCTATTGGTTTTCTTCTGATTTTAAAAGAGTCTTGATCATTTATAAATTGATATACTCACATTTGTGTAATTGTTGTAGATTTCAAACGCTCAAAATCAGGTAAATAAACACGTATTCAATATTATATTTTTTCTATAACTAGTTAAAATTTTCTTTCTTTGTTACTGTAAAGATCTTTAGGCAAAAAGTTAAAGAGAGTCCAATCATATATTATCTTTTTTTTGTTATCTTTTGTGGGTAACACTACTAGAAACATGTTGGTTTATAAGATATTCGTGGAACAAAAGGTTTATTTTGCTTTACTTACGATATAAATTTTATTTTCTAATATATATATATAATTTTTTTCTATTTAGAATTATTTATTCAGTAATATTCTTTATGTTTACTTTAATGTAGGACTAGTGAACGTTATTATCAATCTTAGGGAGCACTTTTAAGGTAAATAAGCATGTGTTTTTATCTTTTTGGGTAGTTAAAATTTTTATATTTTGTTAGTATGTAACTCTTTAGATAAAAAGTTTAAGATAGTATAGGCGTGTCACTTGTATTTTATTTTCTTTTGTTGGTAGCACTCTTTTAGACGTGGATTATGAGGTATCCGTGGAATAAGAGGTTTGTCTTTCTTCTTTTATCATATTTTTCAGTTTAGTTTTGCTTTTTTTAAGCCTAATTTATTTTTAAAATTTTTTTGATGGAGTTAGAGAGAGTTACAACGCTATCTATTTCTGCATCATCAATCACATTAAGTTTTAAAAAGGTTTCATTTGGAGCTACAAGGAGATCTACTCTATGATCACTTTAGTGGAAAAGAATATATGTGGTTCGATTTGATGGCAGGAACTCATCTTCTTTGGTTGCAGGAGTGCTTGGTCGGCGGTATTTTTTTGTTTCTTTAATGTTTATAATAAGATTGCATTTACTGAATTGGTAATCAGGATATTGGAGCTGGTCTATTATACAGTCATTTGGTACTATGAGCTGCTGTGTTTTATGAGGTATCTCTTTCTTCTTGTCTTTCACATTCTATTTCCTGGGTTTTGGTATGTTTATCTTATTTCTCGCATCGCTGGAAGGAGGTCCTGACCATTCTTCCAAATTGTGCTGTAAGTGATGAAAATTTAATTTTTATTTTAATAATTTTTCATAATTACTTGTTGTAGCAAACCTGCGAATAGTGGCTGTCTTACTTACGTTGGCAGGTTCTCGGTATAGCCTACGGCGTGCTTTATGGTCTGTGAGAGACAAAAGAGGGAGAGTGTGTACGAAGAAGAGAACTAGAGCGACAGAGGAAATGAGTTCGTATGAAATTTTACCTCATGATTTTATTATCTGATTAGTCAATTATTTTTATTTTTTTACTAACTAATCAAACAATTATTTTTATTTTTTTGCATGAGTTGAAATGATTATAAATTGAAATAGTTTAGCATTAGTTGCTCAGTGAATTTCTTTATGTGTGCATTAACATAGCAATACTTGAGGCTGTTTTTAATGTTATGTAGATGACAACAAAATTGTCCTCTTTTAATGTCTATTCTTCTTTATTTTAGTCGTCTTTTTTTGTTTAATTTGAAGTTTTGATATACGTCCATGCCAAGTTGTGCATATGTTACATTTAATTGCTATTGGTTTTTTTCTTATTTTAATTACAACGTAAAAAGGTCTTGATCATTTATAAATTGATATGCTCAGTTTTGTATAGTTGTTGTAGATTTCAAAGGGTAAAAATCAGGTAAATAAACACGTATTTAATATTATATTTTTTCTGTAACTACTTAAAATTCTTTTTCTTTGTTGTTATGAAAATCTTTAGGCAAAAAGTTAAAAGAGAGCAAAACCCAAGTATCAGTCCTGAAAACAAATATATCATTTTTTAGATTTGCATAAGCTGAAATGACTATAAATAGAAATAATTTAGCATTATTTCGTTAGTGAATTTCTTGATGTGTACATTGACATAGCAATACATGAGGCTGTTTTTAATGTTATGCAGAAGACAACAAAAGTGTCCTCTTTTAATGTTTTTTCTTCTTGATTTTAGTCATTTTTTTTAAAATTTGAAGTTTTGATATCTGTCCATGCCTGCATTTGTTATATTTAATTGCTATTGGATTTCTTCTTATTTTAGTTACAACGTAAAAGAGTCTTGATCATTTATAAATTGATATGCTCATTTTTGTGTAATTGTTGTAGATTTCAAACGCCAAAAATCATGTAAATGAACACGTATTTAATATTATATATTTTTTTTTTATAATTAGTTAAAATTTTCTTTCTTTGTTACTATGAAGATCTTTAAGTAAAAAGTTAAAGAGAGTTCAATCGTATATTATCTCTTTTTTGTTCTCTTTTGTGGGTAATACTACTGGAAATATTTTGGTTTATAAGATATTCGTAGAACAAAAGGTTTATTTTGCTTTGCTTGTAATATAAGTTTTATTTTCTATTTAGAATAATTTATTTAGCAATATTATTTATGTTTACTTTAATGTAGGACTACCGAAGGTTATTATCAATCTTAGGGAGCACTTTTAAGGTAAATAAACATGTGTTTTATTTTTTTGGGTAGTTAAAATTTTTATATTTTGTTAGTATGTAACTCTTTAGGCAAAAAGTATAAGATGGTCCAGACGTATCACTTGTGTTTTATTCTTTTTTGTTAGTAGCACTTTTTTAGACGTGGATTATGAGATATTCGTGGAATAAAAGGTTTGTCTTCCTTCTTTTATCATATTTTTCAGTTTAGTTTTACTTTTTTTAAGCCAAATTTATTTTTTAAATTTTTTTGATGGAGTTGGGGAGAGTTACAACGCTATCTATTTCAGCTTCATCTATTACATTAAGTTTTAAAAAGTTTCATTTGGAACTACAAAGAGATCTACTCCATGATCACTCTAGTGAAAAAGAAGATCTGTGGTTCAATTTGAAGGCAGATACTGGTGATGGCGGAAACTCGTCTTCTTCGTTTGCAGGAGTACTTGGTCAGTGATTTTTTTTATTTTTCTAATATTTCTAATAAGGTTGCATTTACTGAATTGGTAATCAGGATATTTGAGCTGGTCTATTATACAGTCGTTTGGTACTATGAACTGCTGTGTTTTATGAGGTATCTCTTTTTTCTTGTCTATCACATTATATTTTCTGGGTTTTGGTATATTTGTCTTTTTTCTCGCGTCGCTGGCAAAAGGAAGGAGATCCTGACCATTCTTCAAAATTGTGCTGTAAGTGATAAAAATTCAAATTTTATTTTAATGATTTTGTATAATTACTTGTTATAGCAAACCTGCGAATAGTGGCTGTCTTATTTACGCTGGCAGGTTCTCGGTATAGCCTACGGCGTGCTTTACGGTTTGTGAGCGACAAAAGAGGGAGAGTGTGTACGAAGAAAAGAACCAGAGCAACAGAGGAAGCGAGTTCGTATGAAATTTTACCTCATTATTTTATTATTTGATTAGTCAATTATTTTTATTTTTTTACTAACTAATCAAACAATAATTTTTAAATTATACTACCATAACTTAGTTAAAGAATGAATTTGAACACTAAAAACCTACATGACGATAGATCGATATGAACAATGCAAAGCAAACAAATTATAATTAGAAACCGAAATTGGCAAAAAAAATACAAACAAACTCAAATACAGTTACAAATCCAAGTACACTGAAAGAAAAATCCAATTGATTTTTTTTTCAATTCTAAACAAATGAAACAAATAACTAGCTCGAGTGAAATTACAACAAACTAAAACAACAAATTTCAACAAGTAGGCACTGAAATTTTAATACAATTACAAACAAACTCAAATACAATCACAAACTCAAGTACATCAAAACAAAAATTACATTTAGCTCTTCAACTTTTCCAGATAACAAACATCTCAAACACAATAACGAGAAACTACAACAAACAAATTACATCTACCTTTACAAACAAACTCAAATACAATTACAAAGTCAAGTAAACCAAAATAAAAATTACATTTGGCTCTTCAACTTTTCCTGCAAACAAACATCTCAAACACAATAGCGACAAATTACCGCAAACAAATTACAAACTACCCTTACAAACTGACAAGAAAAAAGAGTAAAACCCAAGTATCAGCCCTGAAAACGAATATCTCGTTTTAATATTTGCATGAGTTGAAATTATTATAAATTGAAAAAATTTAGCATTATTTTATCAGTGAATTTCTTTATTTGTACATTAACATAACAATACTTGAGACTGTTCTTAATGTTATGCAGAAGACAACAAAATTGTCCTCTTTTAATGGCTGTTCTTCTTAATTTTAGTCATTTTTTTTTAATTTAAAGTTTTGATATCCGTCCATGCCTTCATTTGTTACATTTAATTGATATTGGTTTTCTTCTGATTTTAAAAGGGTCTTGATCATTTATAAATTGATATGCTCACTTTTGTGTAATTGTTGTAGATTTCAAACGCCAAAAATCAGGTAAATAAACACGTATTCAATATTATGTCTTTTCTATAACTAGTTAAAAATTTTTTTCTTTGTTACTATGAAGATCTTTAGGCAAAAAGTTAAAGAGAGTCCAATCATATATTATCTCTTTTTTGTTCTCTTTTGTGGGTAATACTACTGGAAACATATTGGGTTATATAAGATATTCGTGGAACAAAATGTTTATTTTCCTTTGCTTGTGATATAAGTTTTATTTTCTATTTAGAATCATTTATTCAGCAATATTCTTTATGTTTACTTTAATGTCGGACTACCGAAGGTTATTATCAATCTTAGGGAGCACTTTTAAGGTAAATAAGCATGTGTTTTTATTTTTTTGGGTAGTTAAAATTTTTATATTTTGTTAGTATGTAACTCTTTAGGCAAAAAGTTTAAGATGGTCCAGACGTGTCACTTGTGTTTTATTCTTTTTTGTTGGTAGCACTCTTTTAGACGTGGATTATGAGGTATCCGTGGAATAAGAGGTTTGCCTTTCTTATTTTATTATATTTTTCAGTATAGTTTTACTTTATTTAAGCCTAATTTATTTTTTAAAATTCAATTGATGGAGTTGGGGATAGTTACAACGCTATCTATTTCTGCATCATCTATCACATTAAGTTTTAAAAAGATTTCATTTGGAGCTACAAAGAGATCTGCTCTATGATCACTTTAGTGAAAAAGAAGATCTGTGGTTCGATTTGAAGGCAGATACTGGTGATGGCGGAAACTCGTCTTCTTCGGTTGCAGGAGTACTTGGTCAGCGATTTTTTTTTTCTAATGTTTCTAATAAGGTTGCATTTACTGAATTGGTAATCAGGATATTTAAGCTGGTCTATTATACAGTCGTTTAGTCCTATGAGCTGCTGTGTTTTATGAGGTATCTCTTTCTTCTTGTCTATCACATTATATTTCTTGGGTTTTGGTATGTTTTTCTTTTTTCTCGCGTCGCTGGCGAAAGGAAGGAGATCCTGACCATTCTTCAAAATTGTGCCGTAAGTGATGAAAATTCAATTTTTATTTTAATGATTTTATATAATTACTTGTTATAGCAAACCTGCGAATAGTGGCTATCTTACTTACGCTGGCAGGTTCTCGGTATAGCCATCGGCGTGCTTTACGGTCTGTGAGCGACAAAAGAGGGAGAGTGTGTACGAAGAAGAGAACCAGAGCGACAGAGGAAGCGAGTTCGTATGAAATTTTACCTCATTGTTTTATTATCTGATTAGTCAATTATTTTTATTTTTTACTAATTAATCAAATAATAATTTTTAAATTATACTACCATAACTTAGTTTAACACTAAAAAGCTACAAAGCTACATGGATTTGAACACTAAAAAGCTACATGACGATAGATCGATATGAACAATGCAAAGCAAACAAATTATAATTAGAAACTAAAATTGGAAAAAAAAATATAAACAAACTCAAATACAGTTACAAATCCAAGTACACCGAAAGAAAAATTCAATTGATTTTTTTTCAATTCCAAATACATGAACCAAACAACTAACTCGAGTGAAATTACAAGAAACTAAAACAACAAATTTCAACAAGTAGGCACTGAAATTCTAGTACAATTACAAACAAACTCAAATACAATCACAAACTCAAGTAGACCAAAACAAAAATTACATTTAGCTCTTCAACTTTCCCAGATAACAAACTTCTCAAACACAATAACGATAAACTCCAACAAACAAATTACATCTACCCTTACAAACAAACTCAAATACAATTACAAAGTCAAGAAACCAAAACAAAAATTACATTTAACTTTTCAACTTGCCCAGAAAAAAACATCTCAAAATCAATAACAGCAAACTACAATAAACAAATTACAACTACCCTTACAAACTTACGAGGAAAAAGAGCAAAACCCAAGTATCAGCTCTGAAAACAAATATATCCTTTTTTATATTTGCATGAGTTGAAATGATTACAAATAGAAACAATTTAGCATTATTTCGTTAGTGAATTTCTTTATGTGTACATTGACATAGCAATACATGAGGCTGTTTTTAATGTTATGCTGAAGACAACAGAAGTGTCCTCTTTTAATGTCTTTTCTTCTTGATTTTAGTCGGTGTTTTTTAATTTGAAGTTTTGATATCCGTCCATGCCTGCATTTGTTACATTTAATTGCTATTGGTTTTCTTCTTATTTTAGTTACAACGTAAAAGAGTCTTGATCATTTATAAATTTATATGCTCACTTTTGTGTAATTGTTGTAGATTTCAAACGCCAAAAATCAGGTAAATAAACACATATTCAATATTATGTTTTTTCTATAATTAGTTAAAATTTTCTTTCTTTGATACTATGAAGATCTTTAGGTAAAAAGTTAAAGAGAGTTCAATAATATATTATCTCTTTTTTGTTCTCTTTTGTGGGTAATACTACTGGAAATATTTTGGGTTATAAGATATTCATGGAACAAAATGTTTATTTTGCTTTGCTTGTAATATAAGTTTTATTTTCTATTTAGAATAATTTATTTAGTAATATTCTTTATGTTTACTTTAATGTAGGACTACCGAAGGTTATTATCAATCTTAGGGAGCACTTTTAAGGTAAATAAGTATGTGTTTTTATTTTTTTGGGTAGTTAAAATTTTTATATTTTGTTAGTATGTAACTCTTTAGGCAAAAAGTTTAAGATGGTCCAGACGTGTCACTTGTGTTTTATTCTTTTTTGTTGGTAGCACTCTTTTAGACGTGGATTATGAGGTATCCGTAGAATAAGAGGTTTGTCTTCCTTCTTTTATCATATTTTTCAGTTTAGTTTTACTTTTTTTAAGCCTAATTTATTTTTTAAAATTTTTTGATGGAGTTGGGGAGAGTTGCAACGCTATCTATTTCTGCATCATCTATCACATTAAGTTTTAAAAAGGTTTCATTTGGAGCTACAAAGAGATCTGCTCTATGATCACTTTAGTGGAAAAGAAGATCTGTGGTTCGATTTGAAGGCAGATACTGGTGATGGCGGAAACTCGTCTTCTTCGGTTGCAGGAGTACTTGGTCAGCGATTTTTTTTTATTTTTCTAATGTTTCTAATAAGGTTGCATTTACTGAATTGGTAATCAGGATATTTGAGCTGGTCTATTATACAGTCGTTTGGTACTATGAGCTGCTGTGTTTTATGAGGTATCTCTTTCTTCTTGTCTATCACATTATATTTCCTGGGTTTTGGTATGTTTTTCTTTTTTCTCGCGTCGCTGGCAAAAGGAAGGAGATCCTGACAATTCTTTAAAATTGTGCTGTAAGTGATGAAAATTCAATTTTTATTTTAATGATTTTGTATAATTACTTGTTATAGCAAACCTGCGAATTGTGGCTGTCTTACTTACGCTGGCAGGTTCTCTGTATAACCTGTGGCGTGCTTTACGGTCTGTGAGCGACAAAAGAGAGAGAGTGTGTACGAAGAAGAGAACCAGAGCGACAGAGGAAGCGAGTTCGTATGAAATTTTACCTCATTATTTTATTATCTGATTAGTCAATTATTTTTATTTTTTACTAACTAATCAAATAAAAATTTTTAAATTATGCTACCATAACCTAGTTGAAGGATGGATTTGAATACTAAAAAGCTACGTGACGATAGATCGATATGAACAATGCAAAACAAACAAATTATATTTAGAAACCAAAATTGGAACAAAAATACAAACAAACTCAAATACAGTTACAAATCCAAGTACACTGAAAGAAAAATTCAATTGATTTTTTTTTTCAATACCAAATAAATGAAACAAACAATTAACTCGAGTGAAATTATAAGAAACTAAAACAACAAATTTCAACAACAAGTAGGCACTGAAATTCTAATACAATTATAAACAAACTCAAATACAATCACAAACTCAAGTAAACCAAAACAATAATTACATTTAGTTCTTCAACTTTCCCAGATAACAAACATCTCAAACACAATAACGAGAAACTACAACAAATAAATTACTTCTACCCTTACAAAAAAACTCAAGTAAACCAAAACAAAAATTACATTTAGCTTTTCAACTTTCCTAGCAAACAAACATCTCAAACACAATAATGACAAATTACAAAATACAAATTACAAACTACCCTTACAAACAAACTCAAACAATCACAAAGTCAAGTGAACCAAAAGAAAAGTTACATTTGGCTCTTCAACTTTTCCTGCAAACAAACATCTCAAACACAATAATGACAAATTGAAACAAATAAATTACAATTATCCTTACAAACCTACAAGGAAAAAGAGTAAATCCAACTATCAGCCCTGAAAATGAGTATCTCGTTTTTAACATTTGCAGGAGTTGAAATGATTAAAAATTAAAACAACTTAGCATTAGTTTCTCAGTGAATTTCTTTATGTGTACATTAATATAGCAATACTTGAGGCTGTTTTTAATGTTATGTTGATGACAACAAAATTGTCCTCTTTTAATTTCTGTTCTTCTTGATTTCAGTCGTCTTTTTTTTTTTTTTAATTTAAAGTTTTGATATACGTCCATGCCAAGCTGTGCATATGTTGCATTTAATTGCTATTGATTTTCTTCTTATTTTAATTACAAGGTAAAAGAGTCTTGATCATTTATAAATTGATATGCTCATTTTTGTGTAGTTGTTGTAGATTTCAAATGTCAAAAATCAGGTAAATAAATACATATTTAATATTATATTTTTTTGATAACTAGTTAAAATTCTTTTTCTTTGTTATTATGAAAATCTTTAGGCAAAAAGTTAAAAGAGAGCCCAATCATATATTATCTCTGTTTTGTTCTCTTTTGTGGGTAACACTGCTTGAAACATGTTGGGTTATAAGATATTCGTAAAATAAAAAGTTTATTTTCCTATGCTTATGACATAAAATTTATTTTCTATTACATATTTTCTTCTCTATTTATGATTATTTACTTGCAATATTTATCTCAAAAAAAAATATTTACTTAGCAATATTATTTTTGTTTACTTTAATGTAGGATTACCGAAGGTTATTATAAATATTAATGAGCACTTTTAAGATAAATAAACATGTTTTTTTTATCTTTTTGGTAGATAAAATTTTTTAAACTTGTTAGTGTGTAACTCTTTAGGCAAAAAGTTTAAGATGGTCCAGGCGTGTCGCTTGTGTTTTATTCTTTTTTGTTGGTAACACTCTTTTAAACGTGAATTATGAGGCATCCATGAAATAAGAGGTTTGTCTTCCTTCTTTTATCGTATTTTTCAGTTTAGTTTTGCTTTTTTTAGTCCTAATTTATTTTTTAAAATTTTCTGATAGAGTTAGAGAGAGTTACAACGTTATTTATTTCTGCATCATCTATCACAGTAAGTTTTAAAAAGGTTTCATTTGGAGCTACGAGGAGATCTACTCCATGATAACTTTAGTGGAAAAGAAGATCTGTGGTTCGATTTGATGGTAGATACTAGTGATGGTGGGCACTCATCTTCTTCGATTGGTACGAAGAGCTACTGTGTTTTATGTGGTATTTCTTTCTTCTTGTCTTTCACATTATATTTTTTGGGTTTTGATATGTTTGTCATTTTTCTTGCTCGTTGGCGAGAGGACGGAGGTCCTGACCATTCTTCAAAATTGCGCTGTAAGTGGTGAAAATTAAAATTTCATTTTAATTATTTTGCATGTTGATTGGTTGTAGCAAACATGAGAATACTGGCTCTCTTACTTACGCTGGCAAGTTCTGAGTATAGTCTGCTGTATGTTTTACGGTCTGTGAGCAACAAAAGAGGGAGAGTGTGTGCGAATAAGAGAGCCAGAGCGGCAGAGGAAGAGAGTGCGTATGAAATTTTACCTCATTATTTTATTATCTGTGTTGGATACTTCTCATTTATTCTTTCAATTGTTGCAACATTTGCATCTTCAGTATGATGAAATGTTCCCTTCATTATTCAGTGATCATCCTGATATATTTCCTCCACACCTGTCCACAAACGAGAAGCTGAGAACTTGCTCAATTCTGGTTGGTGGCTTCCTAAAACACTCAGTATCTCTTGTATTTCTCTCTCTCTCTCTCTCTCTCTCTCTCTCTCTCTCTCTCTTTCTTTAATCATTCTTAAACTTAATCTTCAATCTTAAAATGGGATTGAATGATTTCTTCAGTTGCTTGAAAGTTACTTGTTTACCATTTGTAAAATAATATGCACTCGTTATAACTTTGGCTTTAGCTCATAAATAGTGGTAGATCAATATTATTTTTAAGAAATACAACGTAGTTGGTGTTTTTAGGGTAACTTGAATAAGCTAATAATTTTCTCAAAATATTTTACTTTTCTTTGTATGGTCTGCTGGTTTTCCATTTGGATCATGGCTAGTAGACAGAATGAGTTGTGGTTGGCAAATATATGATATCATCCTTAGAGATATATTTAAAATTAGATAGTTAGAATTGTTATTTTCAACTAAGATTAGGAATTGAATCTTGATTAACTTTTATGTATTAAAGCTGATAGGTATCGAGTATTTAGTGAGAAGCTAGTGATGTATTCAAAACTAGATAGTTAGGACTGCTTTTTTCAGATAAGACTAGGAATTGATGTTGATTGACTTTTATGTACTAAAGTGCATAGGTATAGAGGACTAGTGATAGGCCAGAAAGTCTTTGTTTGATTTTAACTCTAACACACTGATTGGTTAGTATTGTTCTAAGATATTCGATGTAATTGGTATTTTAAGATGACTTGAATCATTTTGTAGGTTTTTGGAGGTAGATTACTTTCTTTTGTATGGTTTAATATTTTTTTATTTTGGTCATAGACCATTGTTAGAAAGATGGTGGTTGTTGGTTGTTATGTGGTATCATCCACAGTGGTTTATTTAAACTTAGATGGTTAGGATTGTTGAGTAATGTTAGGAAGTGGACACTGATTGATTTTTTATGTTTTGAAGCTAATATGAATAGAGTAGTTAGTAGTAAGTTTGTGGAGGTAAGTTCTTGTTTGATTTTAGCTCCAAGATAGTGGTAAATTATCGTTTCAAGGCAAGATAGAGAAGAAAAAGAAGATTGCAAATGTATGTGATTTTCTTTTGAATCTAATTCTAAAAGATAATACATAGTTTTAATACAATAAGAGTTAAATGTAATTTGTAATTGAAAAAAGAGTTTGGTAAATAAAAGTATCAAGTAAAGATAGTTTATAAGATGATATCACTAGTAGAACATGAAGAAGAGTTTGGAGCATCGGAGTTAGGCAGCAGGTTAATATACCTCGCAATAAATATACTCGTTTGCTGCATTAAGTGTGTATTGGACCCCTAATAGTTTACGTAATGTGGCATCCGAACGTATTGCAAAATGCTGCACTTGCAATGAAAAAATAATTTTTTTTGGCACCCGAACTAAATCTACTGCAAGATTATATCCATGAATTTTTCAACTACATAATTTAATAAAAAAATACGAAATGTAGATGGAGAGCCAAGCTTTCTTACTTCATTAAAAAACTATTATGGTGTAAGTGACAAAGAAATTCTAACTTAAAGATTTACCATATGTTAACTTTACTTTAGATTTAGATTGGAGGATTATTTTATTTTAAGAGTTTAATTTTTAGAATCTATAATTTAGAATTATCGTTCATTTTCTTATTTTGAAGATTTTAGTGATAAAGTCATGGATTAAATAGTTCAAGGTGTTGCGAGTTGATATAGTAGATAGAGGATGATTCTAATTATTGAAGGATGTCCATTAGAATATTGTTTTCTAGTTATGAAAAGTGAACTTAGGGATTGGTGCTTAAGAAAAAGAAATGTCTGGTAAATTTACAACATTAGCTGTATGTCAAAAATACTGTTGGAAGAGTTGCAAGTGATGACTATTGGATAACTTTGACTTAAATTTATAATATATCTATTTGATATTTGAATCCAATGATTGTTTGTTTTAAGAATTGAGGTGATCTAGGATTTTGACTACTAATTGCCTAAAAATGAGTAAACAAAAGTGAAGGATAAAAAAACAATAAATCCCAAATATCAGCCTATAGAACGAACATGTCATTTTTTTTACATTTGTATGAGTTGAAATGATTATAAATTGATAAAATTAGCATTATTTGCTTAGTGAATTTCTTTTATGTGTACATTAACATAGCAGTACTTAAAAGAAGGCAATTTTAAATATTATGCTGAGAGTAATAAAATTGTCCTCTTTTGATGTTTGTTCTTTGTTTTAGTCTTTTTTTAATTTGAAGTTTTGATATCCGTTTTTTCATGCCAAACTATGCATATGTTACATTTAATTGCTTAGTTCTCTTCTCATTTAAATTACAATGTAGAAAAATCTTATTTGTTCATAAAAAAATAAGTTTATTGTTCTCTTTTAATGCTTGTTACTCCCGGTTCTAGTTGATTTTTTTTTATATTTCAATTTTGGTACGCGTAGCTCCCATGGGAAATTATCCATATGTTCTATTTATTTGCTAATGATTTTTTACTTCTTTGAATTATAATATCGACGAATCTTTGTTATTTACAAATTGATTTGCTCACTTTTATTTGCTTATTGTTGATTTCGAACTCCAAAGATGAGGTAAATAATCGTGTACCCAATATTTTGTTTTTGCTCAGCTAATTAAAATAAATTGCTCATGTTATTATGTGACTCTTTAGGCAAAAAATTTAAAATAGTCTAGTTGTTTGTTTTGCATTTTTTATTCTTTTATAGATAACATTGTTTTGTTACTTGAATGGTCTGTGCTCCTCTGCATTTTTATCTTTTTTTTTGTTCTCTTTTTAATTAACATGTAGTGGTTGGTGTCCATATTTATCATACACGAAAGATATTATTTTTTTCCAAATGTGTGGTTGAGACACTGTTGCTTTAATTAATGCATATAGAGAACCCAAAAAGTATGATATTTTTTTATAATTTTTTAAATAATTAATTAATATTCTATATAGTTTTGTTGAATAGTTGTTAAATAAAATATAATACAACATTAGCTTATAATTATTACATAAAATATTTATTTCATAAGTAAATGCCAACTGTTTACAAAAGTTGAATAATAAATACCCAAAATTTAATAATTTTTTAAAGTAATATGGAGGAACTCACCAACTTTCATTGAATATACATAAATTTTCATACTTTCTAAAACTAAATAAAAACATTTTACTTTATAAATTATTTCATAATCTACATTTGAAGCATAATTATATGTATAGTTAATCAATTATATAATACAATCAAAATATATATAGTTAATTATTTATATTCTAACATAAATTATTAAAATTTATTGTAAAATTATATTTATCTGCTTTAAATTTATTTATTTTTATTTTCTTTCAATAATAATTAATAAAAAAAATCATCTACAAGGGAGTCTTTTTCATTTTTCTGTCAAATAATCATGTACATTTTTTTAGAATTAATTAATAAGTGTTTATCATACATTCTTATTTATGAAATTTTACTTAAAAAAAAAACTTTTAATTTATTATCTCTTTCTTAATAATTACAGTTTTTTATCATAAAAATGTTTTAATTTTTTATAAAATATAACAAAAATTTAAAACAACACCCTAGCCTGGACTCCGCGTAGTTTAACTTTTTTAACGCTGCTTTTTTCTTTCTTTTTCTTTTCTTTAAAAAGTTTTTTAAAAAACAAATTGACCGTTGTCGGCGTCCTTTTAACGCAGTCTGCATTTCTTTATTTTCCCTTTAAAGCAAACTGACCGTGCGATTCTCCTCTTCAGACCACCTTCTTCCTTTCTTTTACTTTCAAAAAGTCTTCCACGTTCTTTGTTTTCAGATCTGGCCTTGCCCAGAGAAAAGAAGAGAGATACAAGCACAAAAGAGAGAGAGAAAAACAGGAAAAAGACAGAAACGACCAGACATGGATCTGAAACCCCCCCCATTCTCTTCAATGTGGAGAGGGAAAGAAAAGAATATCAGAAAGAGGTAAGGAAGAAGATGATAGAAAACAAATTAGAATGGTCATCGTTCTAACATTCTTTTTCTTCTTCAGTTTCTTGAGAGCAAAGAACCAAATAGAGAAAGAAAAGAAGAACAAAGAAAGAAGGAAGAAGAAGATCGAAAAGAAGATAGATGGGTTTGTCTTAAAGACCCAACACTACTTAGTCATTCTGTTAAATTTCAATCTCTCTTGTTCACAAGCCTTGCCCAGAGAGAAGGTGAGAAGTACGAGCATAGCAGAGAGAGAAAGAGGGGAAAAAGACAGAAACGAGCAGACATGGATCTGAAACTCTCCATTCTCTTCAATGTGGAGAGGGAAAGAAAAGAATATCAGAAAGAGGTAAGGAAGAAGATGATAGAAAACAAATTAAATTGTCCTCTCTCTACCATTCTATTTCTTTTTCAGTTTATTGGGAGTAAAGAGCCAAATAGAGAAAGAAAAGAAGAGCAAAGAAAGAGGGAAGAAGAAGATCGAAAAGAAGATAGATGGGTTCTCTTAAAGACCCAACAGTATTGAAAGATTCAATCTCTTGCCCACAAGTCTTGCGCAGAGAGGAGAGAAATACAAGCATAACAACGGGAGAGAACGGGGAAAAAGATAGGAAAGAACAGACATGGGTCTGAAACTCTTCGTTCTCTTCAATGTCGGGAGGGAAAGAAGCGAATATCGGAAAGAGATGAGGAAGAAGAAGATAGAAAACAAGATTAAAATGGTTCCTTCTATCATTCTTTTTCTTCTTCAGTTTCTTGAGAGCAACGAACCAAATAGAGAAAGAAAAGAAGAACAAAGAAAGAAGGAAGAAGAAGATCGAAAAGAAGATAGATGGGTTTCTCCTCAAGACCCAACACTACTTAGTCATTCTGTTAAATTTCAATCTCTCTTGTTCACAAGCCTTGCCCAGAGAGAAGGTGAGAAGTACGAGCATAACGGAGAGAGAAAAAGGGGAAAAAATCAGGAACGAGCAGACATCACTAGTAGAACATGAAAAAGAGTTTGGAGCATCAGAGTTAGGCAGCAGGTTAATATACCTCGCAATAAATATACTCATTTGCTGCATTAAGTGTGTGTGTTGGACCCTAATAGTTTATGTAATGTGGCATCCGAACGTATTGCAAAATGCCGCACTTGCAATGAAAAAATAATTTTTTTTGGCACTCGAACTAAATCTACTGCAAGATTATATCCATGAATTTTTCAACTACATAATTTAATCAAAAAAATACAAAATGTAGATGGAGAGCCAAGTTTTCTTACTTCATTAAAAAACTAATAGTTTTTAAAATACATAAAATTCTGCGACAGAAAAATTCTAATTTAAAAATTTATCACATATTAGCTTTACTTTAGATTTAAATTGGAAGATTATTTTATTTTAAGAGTTTAATTTTAAGAAACCTATCATTTAGAGTTATCGTTCATTTTCTTATTTTGAAGATCTTAGAAACCTAATAGCTTTTAAACTAAAACAAAAATTACATTTAGCTCTTCAACTTTTTTAGCAAACAAGCATCTCAAACACAATAACGGCAAACTACAACAAATAAATTACAACTACCCTTACAAACTGACAAGGAAAAAGAGTAAACTTTAAATATCAACTCATAAATCGAATATCTCGTTCTTAACATTTTCATGAGTTGAAATGATTATAAATTGAAACAATTTAGTATTATTTCGTCAATGAGTTTCTTTATGTGTACATTAATATAGCAATACTTGAGGCTGTTTTTAATGTCATGCAGAGGACAATAAAATTGTCCTCTTTTAATGGTCGTTTTTAATGTCCATGTCAAGTTGTGCATATGTTATATTTAGTTGCTATTGATTCTCTTCTGATTTGAATTATAACATAAAAGAGTCTTGATCATTTATAAACTGATATACTTACTTTTGTGTAGTTGTTGTAGATTTCAAATGGCAAAAATCATGTAAATAAACATATATTCAATAGTGTGTTTTTTCTTTAACTAGTTAAAATTTTCTTTAATTGTTATCATGAAGATCTTTAGGTAAAAAGTTGAAAGGAATCCAATCATATATCATCTCTGTTTTGTTCTCTTTTCTGGGTAACACTGCTGGAGAAATGTTGGGTTATGATATATTCGTGAAATAAAAAGTTTATTTTTCAATGCTTATGACATAAATTTTATTTTTTTATTACATATATTTTTTTCTATTTATAATTATTTACTTAACAATATTCTTTTTGTTTACTTTAATATAGGACTACCGAAAGTTATTATCAATTTTAGGAGCACTTTTAACGTAATAAACGTGTGTTTTTATCTTTTTGGGTAGCTAATATTTTAATATTTTGTTAGTGTATAATTCTTCGGCAAAAAGTTTAAGATGGTCCAGGCGTATCATTTGTGTATTATTCTTTTTTGTTGGTAGCACTCTTTTAGACGAGAATTATAAGGTATCCGTGGAATAAGAAGTTTGGCTTCCTTCTTTTATAATATTTTTCAGTTTAGTTTTACTTTTTTTAAGCCTAATTTATTTTTCAAAATTCAATTGATGGAGTTGGGGAGAGTTAGAACACTTTCTATTTCTGCATCATTTATCACATTAAGTTTTAAAAAGGTTTCATTTGGAGCTACAAAGAGATCTGCTCTATGATTACTTTAGTGAAAAAGATTTGTGGTTCGATTTGAAGGTAGATACTAGTGATGGCGGAAACTCATCTTCGGTTGCAGGAGTACTTGGTTAGCGATTTTTTTTTTTATTTTTTTAATGTTTCTAATAAGGTTGTATTTAATGAATTGGTAATCAGGATATTTGAACTGGTCTATTATACAGTCGTTTGGTACTATGAGTTGCTGTGTTTTATAAGGTATCTCTTTCTTCTTGTGTATCACATTATATTTCCTGAGTTTTGGTATGTTCGTCTTTTTTCTCGCGTCGCTATCAAAAGAAAGGAGATCCTGTAAATGATGAAAATTCAATTTTTATTTTAATGATTTTGTATAATTACTTATTATAGCAAACCTGCGAATAGTGGCTGTCTTACTTACGCTGGCAGGTTCTCGGTATAGTCTGCGGCGTGCTTTACGATATGTGAGCGACAAAAGAGGGAGAGTGTGTACGAAGAAGAGAACCAGAGCGACAAAAGAAGCGAGTTCGTATGAAATTTTACCTCATTATTTTATTATCTGATTAGTCAATTATTTTTATTTTTTACTAACTAATTAAATAATAATTTTTAAATTATGGTACCATAACTTAGTTGAACACTAAAAAGCTACAAAGCTACATGGATTTGAACACTAAAAAGCTACATGACGATAGATCGATATAAACAATGTAAAGCAAATAAATTATAATTAGAAACTGAAATTGGAAAAAAAATACAAACAAACTCAAATACAGTTACAAATCCAAGTATACCGAAAGAAAAATTCAATTGATTTTTTTTTTAATTCCAAATAAATGAAACAAACAACTAAGTTGGCACTGAAATTCTAGTACAATTACAAACAAACTCAAATATAATCACAAACTTAAGTAAATCAAAACAATAATTATATTTAGTTCTTCAACTTTTCCAGATAACAAACATCTCAAACACAATAACGAGAAACTACAACAAACAAATTACATTTACCCTTACAAACAAACTCAAATACAATTACAAAGTCAAATAAACAAAAACAAAAATTACATTTAGTTCTTCAACTTGCCAAGAAAAAAACATCTCAAAAACAATAACGACAAACCATAATAAACAAATTACAACTACCCTTACAAACTTACAAGGAAAAAGAGCAAAACCCAAGTATCAGTCCTGAAAATAAATATCTCATTTTTTATATTTGTATGAGTTGAAATGATTAAATGGAAACAATTTAGCATTATTTCGTTAGTGAATTTTTTTATGTGTACATTGACATAGCAATACATGAGGCTGTTTTTAATGTTATGCAGAAGACAACAGAAGTGTCCTCTTTTAATGTCTTTTCTTCTTGATTTTAGTCGGTTTTTTTTTTAATTTGAAGTTTTGATATCCGTCCATGCCTGCATTTGTTACATTTAATTGCTATTGGTTTTCTTCTTATTTTAGTTACAACATAAAAGAGTCTTGATCATTTATATATGCTCACTTTTGTGTAATTGTTGTAGATTTCAAACGCCAAAAATCAGGTAAATAAACACGTATTCAATATTATATTTTTTCTATAATTAGTTAAAATTTTCTTTCTTTGATACTATGAAGATCTTTAGGTAAAAAGTTAAAGAGAGTTTAATCATATATTATCTCTTTTTTGTTCTCTTTTGTGGGTAATACTACTGGAAACATTTTGGGTTATAAGATATTCGTAGAACAAAAGGTTTATTTTGTTTTGCTTATGATATAAGTTTTATTTTCTATTTAGAATCATTTATTTAGCAATATTCTTTATGTTTACTTTAATATAGGACTACCATAGGTTATTATCAATTTTAGGGAGCACTTTTAAGGTAAATAAGCATGTGTTTTTATTTTTTTGGGTAGTTAAAATTTTTATATTTTGTTAGTATGTAACTCTTTAGGCAAAAAGTTTATGGTCCAGACGTGTCACTTGTGTTTTATTTTTTTTTGTTGGTAGCACCCTTTTAGACGTGGATTATGATGTATCTGTAGAATAAGAGGTTTGTTTTTCTTCTTTTATCATATTTTTCAGTTTAGTTTTACTTTTTTTAATCCTAATTTATTTTTTAAAATTCAATTGATGGAGTTGGGGAGAGTTACAACGCTATCTATTTCTGCATCATCTATCACATTAAGTTTTAAAAAAGTTTCATTTGGAGCTACAAAGAGATCTGCTCTATGATCACTTTAGTGAAAAAGAAGATATGTGGTTCGATTTGAAGGCAGATACTGGTGATGGCAGAAACTCGTCTTCTTCGGTTGTAGGAGTACTTGGTCAGCGATTTTTTTTTTTTTCTAATGTTTCTAATAAGGTTGCATTTACTGAATTGGTAATCAGGATATTTGAGCTGGTCTATTATACAGTCGTTTGGTACTATGAGGTGCTGTGTTTTATGAGATATCTCTTTCTTCTTGTCTATCACATTATATTTAGTTGCTATTGATTCTCTTCTGATTTGAATTATAACATAAAAGAGTCTTGATCATTTATAAACTGATATACTTACTTTTGTGTAGTTGTTGTAGATTTCAAATGACAAAAATCATGTAAATAAACATATATTTAATAGTGTGTTTTTTCTTTAACTAGTTAAAATTTTCTTTAATTGTTATAATGAAGATCTTTAGGTAAAAAGTTGAAAGGAATCCAATCATATATTATCTCTGTTTTGTTCTCTTTTCTGGGTAACACCGCTGGAGAAATGTTGGGTTATGATATATTCGTGAAATAAAAAGTTTATTTTTCAATGCTTATGACATAAATTTTATTTTTTTATTACATATATTTTTTTCTATTTATAATTATTTACTTAACAATATTCTTTTTGTTTACTTTAATATAGGACTACCGAAAGTTATTATCAATTTTAGGAGCACTTTTAATGTAATAAACGTGTGTTTTTATCTTTTTGGGTAGCTAATATTTTAATATTTTGTCAGTGTGTAACTCTTAGGCAAAAAGTTTAAGATGGTCCAGGCGTGTCACTTGTGTTTTATTTTCTTTTGTTCGTAGCACTTTTTTAGATATAGATTATGATGTACCAGCACAATAAGAGGTTTGTCTTTCCTCTTTTATCCTGTTTTTCAATTTTATTTTGTTTTTTTTCATCTTAATTTTTTCTTTAATATTTTTTAATAGAGTTGGAGAGAGTTACAACATTATTTATTTCCGCATCATTTATTACATTAAGTTTTAAAAAGTTTTTAGATGGAGCTTCATAAGGAGATCTTCTCCATGATCATTTTAGTTAAAAAGATCTGTGGTTTGATTTGATGGCAGATAATGGTACTGGCAGAAATTCGTATTCTTCAGTTGTAGGAGTACTTGGTCATCAGTTTCTTTTGTTTCTTCATTGTTTCTAATAATGTTGCATTTACTGAATTGGTAATTAGGATTTTGGAGCTAGACCATACAATGGTTTGGTACTATGAGCTGCTGTGTTTTAGGAGGTATCTCTTTCTTCTTGCCTTTCCCATTATATTTCTTAGATTTTGGTATGTTTGTCTTGTTTCTCGCGTCGCTGGCAAGATAACGGAGGTCATGAGCATTCTTTAAAATTGTGCTGTAAGTGATGAAATTCAAATTTCATTTTAATGATTTTGCATATTTATTGATTGTAGCAAACCTGCGAATACTGGCTCTCTTACGCTGGCAGGCTCTCAGTATAGCCTACGGCGTGCTTTACGGTATGTGAGCAACAAAAGAGGGAGAGTGTGTACGAAGAAGAGAACCAGGAAGGCAGAGGAAGAGAGTTCGTATGAAAGTTTACCTCATGATTTTATTATCTGATTAATCAATTATTTTTATTTTTTACTAACTAATCAAACAATAATTTTTAAATTATGCTACCATAACTTAGTTGAAGGATGGATTTGAACACTAAAAACCTACATGACGCTAGATCGATATGAACAATGCAAAACAAACAAATTGTAATAAGAAACTGAAATTGGAATAAAAATACAAACAAATTCAAATAAATTAATAAATTCATGTATATTTAAAGAAAAATCCAATTGATTTATTTGCAATTCCACAAAAATGAAACAAACAACTAAGTTTGAGTGAAATTGTACAACAAACTAAAACAAGTAGACGCTGAAATTCTAATACAATTACAAATAAACTCAAATATAATCATAAACTCAAGTAAACTAAAACAAAAATTACATAGTAATACTTGAGGTTGTTTTTAATGTTATGCAAAAGACAACAAAATTGTCCTCTTTTAATGTTTTTTCTTTTTTATTTTAGTCGTTTTTTTTAATTTAAAGTTTTGAAATCTGTCCATGCCTGCATTTGTTACATTTAATTGCTATTGGTTTTCTTCTAATTTTAAAAGAGTCTTGATCATTTATAAATTGATATACTCACTTTTGTGTAATTGTTGTAGATTTCAAACGCCCAAAATCAGATAAATAAACACGTATTCAATATTATATTTTTTTCTATAGCTAGTTAAAATTTTCTTTCTTTGTTATTATAAAGATCTTTATGCAAAAAGTTTAAGAGAGTCCAATCATATATTATCTCTTTTTTGTTCTCTTTTGTGGGTAATACTACTGGAAACATGTTGGATTATAAGATATTCGTGGAACAAAAGGTTTATTTTGCTTTACTTACGATATAAATTTTATTTTCTATTATATATATATAAATATTTTTTCTATTTAGAATTATTTATTTAGCAGTATTCTTTATGTTTACTTTAATGTAGGACTACCGAAAGTTATTATTAATCTTATGGAGCACTTATAAGGTAAATAAGCATGTGTGTTTATCCTTTTGGGTAATCAAAATTTTTATATTTTGTTAGTATGTAATTCTTTAGGCAAAAAGTTTAAGATGGTCCAGCAGTGTCACCTGTGTTTTATTTTCTTTTGTTTGTAGATTATGAAGTATCTGTGGAATAAGAGATTTGTCTTTCTTCTTTTATCATATTTTTCAGTTTAGTTTTGTTTTTTTTAGCCTAATTTATTTTTTAAAATTTTTTGATGGAGTTGGAGAGAGTTACAACGCTATCTATTTGTGCATTATCTATCACATTAAGTTTTAAAAAAGTTTCATTTGGAGCTAAAAGGAGATCTACTCTATGATCACTTTAGTGGAAAAGAAGATATGTGGTTCGATTTGATGGCAGATACTGGTGCTGGCAGGAACTCGTTTTCTTCAGTTGCAGGAATACTTGGTCAGCGGTTTTTTTTGCTTCTTTTATCTTTCTAATAAGGTTGCATTTACTAAATTTAGTTGAAGGATGGATTTGAACACTAAAAACCTATATGAGGATAGATCGATATCAACCATGCAAAGCAAACAAATTGTAATTAGAAACCGAAATTGGAACAAAAATACAAACAAACTCAAATATAATTACAAATTTAAGTACACTGAAAGAAAAATCCAATTGATTTTTTTCGCAATTCCAAAAAAATGAAGCAAACAACTAACTCGAGCAAAATTACAACAACAAGTAGGCACTCAAATTTTAATACAATTACAAACAAACTCAAATACAATCACAAACTCAAGTAAACCAAAACAAAAATTACATTTAGCTCTTCAACTTTCTCTACAAACAAACATCTCAAACATAATAACGACAAAATACCGGTAAAAAATTACAATTACCCTTACAAACTGACAAGAAAAAAGAGTAAAACTCAAGTATCAGTCCTAAAAACGAATATCTCATTTTAATATTTGCATGAGGTTAAATGATTATAAATTGAAATAATTTAGCATTATTTCGCCAATGAATTTCTTTATGTGTACATTAACATAGCAATACTTGAGGCTGTTTTTAATATTGTGCAGAAGACAACAAAATTTTCCTCTTTTAATATTTGTTCTTCTTGATTTTAGTCGTTCTTTTTTAATTTGAAGTTTTGATATCTGTCCATGCCATGCTGTGCACATATGTTACATTTAATTGCTATTGGTTTTCTTCTTATTTTAATTACGACGTAAAAAGGCCTTGATCATTTATAAATTGATATGCTTACTTTTGTGTAGTTGTTGTAGATTTCAAACGGCAAAAATCAGGTAAATAAACATGTATTTAATATTATGTTTTTTCTATAACTAGTTAAAATTTTCTTTCTTTGCTATTATGAAAATCTTTAGGCAAAATATTGAATAGAGACCAATCATATATTATCTCTGTTTTGTTCTCTTTTTTTAGGTAACACTGCTTGAAACATATTGGGTTATAACATATACATGGAATAATAGGTTTATTTTCCTATGCTTATGACATAAATTTTATTTTCTATTACATATTTTCTTTTCTATTTAGTATTATTTACTTAGCAATATTAATTTTGTTTACTTTAATATAGGACTACCAAAGGTTATTATCAATCTTAGTTAGCACTTTTAAGGTAAATAAGCATATATTTTTATCTTTTTGGGTAGATAAAATTTTTATATTTTGTTTGTGTGTAACTCTTTAGGAAAAACGTTTAAGATGGTCCAGATGTGTCACTTGTATTTTATTTTCTTTTGTTGGTGGCATTCTTTTAGATGTGAATTATGAGGTATCTGTAGAATAAGAGGTTTGTCTTCCTTCTTTTATTATATTTTTCTATTTTTTTGCTTTTTTAGCCTAATTATTTTTTAAATTTTTTTGATGGAGTTGGAGAGAATTACAACGCTATCTATTTTAGCATCATCTATCACATTTAGTTTTAAAAAGTTAGTTGATGGAGCTTAAAATGGAGATCTACTGCATGATGTCGAAAAGTAGATCTGTGGTTCGATTTGATGGCATATACTGGTGATGGCGGGAACTTATTTTCTTCGATTGCAGGAGTGGTCAATAGTTTCTTTTGATTCTTCAATGTTTTTAACAAGGTTGCATTTACTGAATTGGTACGAAGAGCTACTATGCTTTATGTGGTATTTTTTTCTTCTTGTCTTTCACATTATGTTTTTTGGGTTTTGATATGTTTGTCTTTTTTCTTACTCGTTGGCAAGATGACGGAGGTCCTAACCATTCTTCAAAATTGCACTGTAAGTGGTGAAAATTAAATTTTCATTTTAATGATTTTGTATGTTGATTGGTTGTAGCAAACATGAGAATATTGGCTCTCTTACTTACGCTGGCAAATTCTCAGTATAGTCTGCTGCATGTTTTACGGTCTGTGAGCGACAAAAGAGGGAGAGTTTGTACGAAGAAGAGAGCCAGAGCGGCAGAGGAAGAGAGTGCGTATGAAATTTTACCTCATTATTTTATTATCTGTGTTGCATACTTCTCATTTATTCTTTCAATTGTTGCAATATTTGCATCTTCAGTATGATGAAATGTTCCCTTCACTATTCAGTGATCATCCTGATATATTTCCTCCACACCTGTCCACATACGGGAAGCTGAGAACTTGCTCAATTCTGGTTGGTGGCTTCCTAAAACACTCAGTATCTCTTCTCTTTCTCTCTCTCTCTCTCTCTCTTTCTTTAATCATTCTTAAACTTAATCTTCAATCTTAAAATGTGATTTCTTCAGTTGGAGCTACAAGGAGATCTACTCTATGATCACTTTAGTGGAAAAGAAGATATGTGGTTTGATTTAATGGCAGATACTGGTGATGACGGGAACTCGTCTTCTTCGGTTGCAGGAGTACTTGGTCAGTGGTTATTTTTTGTTTTTTTAATGTTTCAAATAAGGTTGCATTTACTGAATTGGTAATCAGGATATTGGAGCTGGTCTATTACACAGTTGTTTGGTACTATGAGATGCTGTGTTTTATGAGAGATCTCTTTCTTCTTATCTTTCACATTATATTTTCTGAGTTTTGGTATTTTTGTCTTATTTCTCGCATCGCTGGCAAAAGGAAGGAGGTCCTGACAATTCTTCAAAATTGTGCTGTAAGTGATGAAAATTCAAATTTCATTTTAATGATTTTGCATATTTATTGATTGTAGCAAACCTGCGAATAGTGCCAGTCTTAGTTACGCTGGCAGGTTCTCGGTATAGCCTGCGGTGTGCTTTATGCTCTGTGAGCGACAAAAGAGGGAGAGTGTGTACGAAGAAGAGAACTAGAGCGACAGAGGAAGCGAGTTCGTATGAAATTTTACCTTATGATTTTATTATTTGATTAGTCGATTATTTTTAATTTTTTACTGACTAATCAAACAATAATTTTTAAATTATGCTACTAAAGCTTAGTTAAAGGATGGATTTGAACACTAAAAAGCTGCACGAAGATAGATCGATATGAACAATGCAAAGCAAACAAATTATAATTAGAAACCGATATTGGAACAAATATACAAAAAAACTCGAATACAGTTAGTAATCCAAGTACACTGAAAGGAAAATCCAATTGATTTTTTTGTAATTCCTAATAAATGAAACAAAGAGCTAACTCGAGTGAAATTACAACAAACTAAAATAACAAATTTTAACAACAAGTAGGCGCTAAAATTCTAATACAATTACAAACAAACTCAAAAATCCAATTGATTTTTTTGTAATTCCTAATAAATGAACCAAACAGCTAACTCGAGTGAAATTACAACAAACTAAAATAACAAATTTTAACAATAAGTAGGCGCTAAAATTCTAATACAATTACAAACAAACTCAAATACAATCACAAACTCAAGTAAACCAAAACAAAAATTATATTTAGCTCTTCAACTTTTCCAGATAACAAAAATCTCAAACACAATAACGAGAAACTACAACAAACAAAATACATCTACCCTTACAAACAAACTCAAATACAATTACAAAGTCAAGTAAACCAAAACAAAAAGTACATTTGACTCTTCAACTTTCCCTGCAAACAAACATCTCAAACACAATAACGATAAATTACCGCAAACAAATTACAACTTCCCTTACAAACTGACAAGGAAAAATGGTAAAACCCAAGTATTAGCCCTGAAAACGAATATCTCGTTTTAATATTTGCGTGAGTAGAAATGATTATAAATTGAAACAATTTAGCATTATTTTGTCAGTGAATTTCTTTATGTGTACATTAACATAGTAATACTTGAGGCTGTTTTTAATGTTATGCAGAAGACAACAAAATTGTCCTCTTTTAATGTCTTTTCTTTTTTATTTTAGTCGTTTTTTTTAATTTAAAGTTTTGATATCCGTCTATGCCTGCATTTGTTACATTTAGTTGCCATTGGTTTTCTTCTGATTTTAAAAGAGTCTTGATCATTTATAAATTGATATACTCACATTTGTGTAATTGTTGTAGATTTCAAACGCTCAAAATCAGGTAAATAAACACGTATTCAATATTATATTTTTTCTATAACTAGTTAAAATTTTCTTTCTTTGTTACTATAAAGATCTTTATGCAAAAAGTTAAAGAGAGTCCAATCATATATTATCTTTTTTTTATTATCTTTTGTGGGTAACACTACTAGAAACATGTTGGTTTATAAGATATTCGTGGAACAAAAGGTTTATTTTGCTTTACTTACGATATAAATTTTATTTTCTAATATATATATATAATTTTTTTCTATTTAGAATTATTTATTTAGCAGTATTCTTTATGTTTACTTTAATGTAGGACTACCGAAGATTATTATCAATCTTATGGAGCACTTTTAAGGTAAATAAGCATGTGTTTTTATCTTTTTGGGTAGTCAAAATTTTTATATTTTGTTAGTATGTAATTCTTTAGGCAAAAAGTTTAAGATGGTCCAGCAGTGTCACCTGTATTTTAGTTTGTAGATTATGAAGTATCTGTGGAATAAGAGGTTTGTCTTTCTTCTTTTATCATATTTTTCAATTTAGTTTTGCTTTTTTTGAGTCTAATTTATTTTTTAAATTTTTTGATGGAGTTGGAGAGAGTTACAACGCTATCTATTTGTGCATCATCTATTACATTGAGTTTTAAAAAGGTTTCATTTGGAGCTACAAGGAGATCTACTCTATGATCACTTTAGTGGAAAAGAAGATATGTGGTTCGATTTGATGGCAGATATTGGTGATGGCGGGAACTTGTCTTCTTCGGTTGCAGGAGTACTTGGTCAGCGATTTTTTTTGTTTCTTTAATCTTTCTAATAAGGTTGCATTTACTGAATTAGCATTAGTTTCTCAGTGAATTTCTTTATGTGTACATTAACATAGCAATACTTGAGGCTGTTTTTAATGTTATGTTGATGACAGCAAAATTGTCCTTTTTAATGTCTGTTCTTCTTGATTTCATTCGTCTTTTTTTTAATTTGAAGTTTTGATATATGTCCTTGTCAAGCTGTGCATATGTTACATTTAATTGCTATTGATTTTCTTCTTATTTTAATTACAAGGTAAAAGAGTCTTGATCATTTATAAATTGATATGCTTAGTTTTGTGTAGTTGTAGATTTCAAACGGCAAAAATCAGGTAAATAAATACATATTTAATATTATTTTTTTTATAACTAGTTAAAATTCTTTTTCTTTGTTATTATGAAAATCTTTAGGCAAAAAGTTAAAAGGGAGTCCAATCATATATTATCTCTGTTTTGTTCTCTTTTGTGGGTAACACTGCTTGAAACATGTTGGGTTATAAGATATTCGTAGAATAAAAAGTTTATTTTCCTATGCTTATGACATAAAATTTATTTTCTATTACATATTTTCTTCTCTATTTAGGATTATTTACTTGCAATATTTATCTCAAAAAAAAATATGTACTTAGCAATATTATTTTTGTTTACTTTAATGTAGGATTACCGAAGGTTATTATAAATATTAGTGAGCACTTTTAAGGTAAATAAATATGTTTTTTTTAACTTTCTGGTAGATAAAATTTTTTAAACTTTTTAGTGTGTAACTCTTTAGGCAAAAAGTTTAAGATGGTCCAGGCGTGTCACTTGTGTTTTATTCTTTTTTGTTGGTAACACTCTTTTAGACGTGAATTATGAGGTATCCGTGAAATAAGAGGTTTGTCTTCCTTCTTTTATCGTATTTTTCAGTTTAGTTTTGCTTTTTTTAGGCCTAATTTATTTTTTAAAATTTTCTGATGGAGTTGGAGAGAGTTACAACGCTATCTATTTCTACATCATCTATCACATTAAGTTTTAAAAAGGTTTCATTTGGAGCTACAAGGAGATCTACTCTATGATCACTTTAGTAGAAAAGAAGATATGTGGTTCGATTTGATGGCAGGAACTCATCTTCTTCGGTTGCAGGAGTGCTTGGTCGGTGGTTTTTTTTTTTCTTTAATGTTTCTAACAAGGTTGCATTTACTGAATTGGTGATCAGAATATTGGAGCTAGTCTATTATACAGTCGTTTGGTACTATGAGTTGATGTGTTTTATGAGGTATCTCTTTCTTCACATTCTATTTCCTGAGTTTTGGTATGTTTGTTTAATTTCTCGCGTCGCTGGAAGGAGGTCCTAACCATTCTTTAAAATAGTGCTGTAAGTGATGAAAATTTAATTTTTATTTTAATGATTTTGCATAATTACTTGTTGTAGCAAACGTGCGAATAGTGACTGTCTTACTTACGCTGGCAGACTCTCGGTATAGCCTGCGGCGTGCTTTATGGTCTGTGAGCGACAAAAGAGGGAGAGTGTGTATGAAGAAGAGGACCAGAGCGATAGAGGAAGTGAGTTCGTATGAAATTTTGCTTCATGATTTTATTATCTGATTAGTCAATTATTTTTATTTTTTTACTAACTAATCAAACAATAATTTTTAAATTATGCTACCAAAACTTAGTTGAATGATGTATTTGAACACTAAAAACCTATATGGTGATAGATCGATATCAACAATGCAAAGCAAACAAATTGTAATTAGAAACCGAAATTGGAATAAAAATACAAACAAACTCAAATACAGTTACAAATTTAAGTACACTGAAAGAAAAATCCGATTGATTTTTTTTGCAATTCCAAACAATTAAAACAAACAACTAACTCGAGCGAAATTACAAGAACAAGTCGACGCTCAAATTCTAATACAAACAAACTCAAATACAATCACAAACTCAAGTAAACCAAAACAAAAATTACGTTTAGCTCTTCAACTTTTCCAGCAAACAAAAATCTCAAACAAATTAACGACAAAGTATCAGTAAAAAATTACAACTACCCTTACAAACTGACAAGAAAAAAGAGTAAAACCCAAGTATCAGACTTGAAAACGAATATCTCATTTTAATATTTACGTGAGGTTAAATGATTATAAATTGAAATAATTTAGCATTATTTCATCTGTGAATTTCTTTATGTGTACATTAACATAGCAATACTTGAGGCTGTTTTTAATGTTATGCAGCAGACAACAAAATTGTCCTATTTTAATATATGTTATTCTTGATTTTAGTCGTTCTTTTTTAATTTGAAGTTTTGATATCCGACCATGCCAAGCTGTGCACATATGTTATATTTAATTGCTATTGGTTTTCTTCTTATTTTAATTACAACGTAAAAGGGTCTTGATCATTTATAAATTGATATGCTTACTTTTGTGTAGTTGTTGTAGATTTCAAACGGCAAAAATCAGGTAAATAAACACGTATTTAATATTATATTTTTTCTATAACTAGTTAAAATTTTCTTTTTTCGCTATTATGAAAATCTTTAGGCAAAATGTTGAACAGATACCAATCATATATTATCTCTGTTTTGTTCTCTTTTGTGGGTAACACTGCTTGAAACATGTTGGGTTATAAGATATACGTGGAATAAGAGGTTTATTTTCCTATGCTTATGACATAAATTTTATTTTCTATTTAAGATTATTTACTTAGCAATATTATTTTTGTTTACTTTAATATAGGACTACCGAAGGTTATTATCAATTGTAGTTAGCACTTTTAAGGTAAATAAGCATATATTTTTATCTTTTTGGGTAGATAAAATTTTTATATTTTGTTAATGTGTAACTCTTTAGGAAAAACGTTTAAGATGGTCCAGATGTGTCACTTGTGTTTTGTTTTTTTTTGTTGGTAGCACTCTTTTAGACGTGAATTATGAGGTATCTGTAGAATAAGAGGTTTGTCTTCCTTCTTTTATCATATTTTTCTATTTTTTTGCTTTTTTAGCCTAATTGTTTTTTAAATTTTTTTGATGGAGTTGGAGAGATTTACAACGCTATCTATTTCAGCATCATCTATCACATTTAGTTTTAAAAAGTTAGTTGATGGAGCTTAACATGGAGATCTACTGCATGATCATTTTAGTCGAAAAGTAGATCTGTGGTTCGATTTGATGGCAGATATTGGTGATGGCGGGAACTTGTTTTCTTCGGTTGGAGGAGTGGTCAGTAGTTTCTTTTGATTCTTCAATGTTTTTAACAAGGTTGCATTTACTGAATTGGTACGAAGAGCTACTGTGTTTTATGTGGTATTTCTTTCTTCTTGTCTTTCACATTATATTTTTTGGGTTTTGATATGTTTGTCTTTTTTCTCGCTCGTTGGCAAGAGGACGGAGGTCCTGACCATTCTTCAAAATTGCGCTGTAAGTAATGAAAAATTACGCTGTAAGTGATGAAAATTAAATTTTTATTTTAATGATTTTGCATGTTGATTGGTTGTAGCAAACATGAGAATACTGGCTCTCTTATTTACACTGGCAAGTTCTCAGTATAGTCTGCTGCATGTTTTACGGTCTGTGAGCGATAAAAGAGGGAGAGTGTGTACGAAGAAGAGAACCAGAGTGGCAGAGGAAGAGAGAGCGTATGAAATTTTACCTCATTATTTTATTATCTGTATTGCATACTTCTCATTTATTCTTTCAATTGTTGCAACATTTGCATCTTCAGTATGATGAAATGTTCCCTTCACTATTTAGTGATCATCCTGATATATTTCCTCCACACTTGTCCACAAACGGGAAGCTGAGAACTTGCTCAATTCTGGTTGGTGGCTTCCTAAAACACTCAGTATCTCTTCTCTCTCTCTCTCTCTCTCTCTCTCTCTCTCTTTAATCATTCTTAAACTTAATCTTCAATCCTAAAATGCGATTGAATGATTTCTTTAGTTACTTGAAAGTTACTTGTTTACCATTTGCAAAATAATATGCACTCGTTATAACTTTTAATTTAGCTCATAGATAGTGATAGATCAATATTATTTTTAAGAAATACAACGTAATTGGTGTTTTTAGGGTAACTTGAATAAGCTAATAATTTTCTCAAGATAATTTACTTTTCTTTATATGGTCTGCTGGTTTTCCCTTTGGATCATGGCTAGTAGACAGAATGACTTGTGGTTGTTGGCAAATATATGATATCATCCTTAGAGATATATTTAAAATTAGATAGTTAGAATTGCTATTTTTAAATAACATTAAGAATTGAATGTTGATTAACTTTTATGTATTAAAGCTTATAGGTATCGAGTATTTAGTGATGAGCTAGTGATGCATTCAAAACTAGATAGTTAGGATTGCTTTTTTCATATAAGACTAGGAGTTGATGTTGATTGACTTTTATGTATAGAGTACTAGTGATAGGCAAGAAAGTTTTTGTTTTATTTTAGCTCTAATACATTGGTCGGTTAGTATTGCTCTAAGATATTCGATGTAATTAGTGTTTTAAGATGACTTGAATCATTTTATAGGTTTTTGGAGGTAGATGACTTTCTTTTGTATGGTTTAATGTTTTGCTCATAGCGTGTTGTTAGAAAGATGGTGGTTGTTGGTTATTATGTGGTATCATCCATAGTGAATGTTTGAAGGATGTCCATTGGAATATTATTTTTCAGTTATGAAAAGTGAACTTAGGGATTAGTGCTTAAGAAAAAGAAATGTTTGGTAAAGTTACAACATTAGCTATATGTCAAAAATACTGTTGGAAGAGTTGCAAGTGATAACTATTAGAGAACTCTGATTTAAATTTATAGTATATTTATTTGATATTTGAATCCAATGAATGTTTGTCTTATGAATTGAGATGATCTAGGATTTTGACTACTAATTGCTTAGAAATGAGTAAACAAAAGTGAATGATAAAATAACAATAAATCCTAAATATCAGCTTATAGAATGAACATATCATTTTTACATTCGTATGAATTGAAATGATTATAAATCGACAAAATTAGTATTATTAGCTTAGTGAATTTCTTTTATATGTACATTAACGTAGTAGTACTCAAAAGACGATTTTAAATATTATACTGAGAATAATAAAATTGTCATCTTTTGATGTTTGTTCTTTATTTTAGTCGTTTTTTTAATTTTGAAGTTTCAATATCCGTTTTTTCATGCCAAACTATGCATATGTTACTTTTAATTATTTGGTTCTCTTCTTATTTAAATTATAATGTAGAAAAATCTTACTTATTTATAAAAAGATATGTTTATTGTTCTCTTTTAATGCTTGTTACTCATGGTTCTAGTTGATTTTTTTTTATATTTCAATTTTGGTACGCGTAGTTCCCATGAAAAATTATCTATATGTTCTATTTATTTGTTAATGATTTTTTACTTCTTTGAATTATAATATTGACGAATCTTTGTTATTTACAAATTGATTTACTCACTTTTATTTGCTTATTGTTGATTTCAAACTCCAAAGTTGAGGTAAATAATCATGTACCCAATATTTTGTTTTTGCTCAGCTAGTTAAAACAATTAGCTCTTGTTATTATGTGACTCTTTAGAAAAAAAATTTAAAATAGTCCGGTTGTTTGTTTTGCATTTTTTTTTCTTTCATTGATATCATTGTTTTGTTACTTGAGTGGTCTGGACTCTTCTGCATTTTTATCTTTTTTTTGGTCCTATTTTTAATTGGCATGCAGTGGTTGGTGTCCATATTTATCATATATGAAATATATTACTTTTCTCTAAACGTGTGGTTGAGATAGTGTTGCTTTAATGCATATAGAGAACTAAAAAAGTATATATGTTTTGATTGTATTAAATAATTGATTAAATTAATTATTTAAAAAATTGTAAAAAAATATCATAGTTAATTATTTATATTCTAACATAAATTATTAAAATTTATTACAAAATTATATTTATCCGCTTTAAATTTATTTATTTTTATTTTCTTTCAGTAATAATTAATAAAAAAAAATCATCTACAAGGGAGTCTTTTTCATTTTTCTGTCAAATTTTTTTAATTTTTTCTATTTCCCAGTAAAATTCACTCACATTTTTTTAGAATTAATTACTAAGTGTTTATCACACATTCTTCACATTCTTATTTATGCTATTTTACTTTAATTTTTTTTTTAATTTATTATCTCTTTCTTAATAACTACAGTTTTCTATTATAAAGATATTTTAATTTTTTATAAAATATAACCAAAATTTAAAACAACACCCTAAGCCTGGGCTCCGTGTAGTTTAACTTTTTTAACGCAGTAGTTGCTTTTTTCTTTTTCTTTTCTTTAAAAAGTTTTTTAAAAAACAAATTGACCGTTGTGTTATGCTTGTCGGCGTCCTTTTAACGCAGTCTGAATTTCTTTATCTCCCCTTTAAAAGCAAACTGACCGTGCGATTAGATTAAAACCCCACAAAAGTTTTCCAATTCTCCTCTTCAGACCACCTTCTTCCTTTCTTTCGTCTTTCTTTTACTTTCAAAAAGTTTTCAACGTTCTTTGTTTTCAGATCTGGCCTTGCCCAGAGAGAAGGAGAGAGATACAAGCACAAAAGAGAGAGAGAAAAAGGGGAAAAAGACAGAAACGAGGTCTGAAACCCCTCCATTCTCTTCAATGTGGAGAGGGAAAGAAAAGAATATCAGAAAGAGGTAAGGAAGAAGATGGTAGAAAACAAATTAGAATGGTAATCTTTCTAGCATTCTATTTCTTTTTCAGTTTCTTGAGAGCAAAGAATCAAATAGAGAAAGAAAAGAAGAACAAAGAAAGAAGGAAAAAAAAAGAAGATCGAAAAGAAGATAGATAGGTTTCTCTTAAAGACCCAACACTGCCTAGTCATTCTGTTAAATTTCAATCTCTCTTGTTCTCACAAGCCTTGCCCAGAGAGAAGTTGAGAAGTACGAGCATAGCAGAGAGAGAATAAGGGGAAAAAGACAGAAACGAGCAGACATGGATCTGGAACTCTCCATTCTCTTCAATGTGGAGAGGGAAAGAAAAGAATATCAGAAAGAGGTGAGGAAGAAGATGATAGAAAACAAATTAGAATGGTCATCGTTTTACCATTCTATTTATTTTTCAGTTTCTTGAGAGCAAAGAATCAAATAGAGAAAGAAAAGAAGAGCAAAGAAAGAAGGAAAAAAGAAGATCGAAAAGAAGATATATGGGTTTCTCTTAAAGACCCAACACTACTTAGTCATTCTGTTAAATTTCAATCTCTCTTGTTCACAAGCCTTGCCCAGAGAGAAGGTGAGAAGTACGAGCATAGCAGAGAGAGAAAAAGGGGAAAAAGACAGAAACGAGCAGACATGGATCTGCAATAGTTGCTTTTTTCTTTCTTTTTCTTTTCTTTAAAAAGTTTTTTAAAAAACAAATTGACCGTTGTGTTATGCTTGTCGGCGTGCGCAGTCTGAATTTCTTTATTTTCCCTTTAAAAGCAAACTGACCGTGCGATTAGATTAAAACCCCACAAAAGTTTTCCAATTCTCCTCTTCAGACCACCTTCTGCCTCTCTTTTACTTGCAAAAAGTTTTCGACGTTCTTTGTTTCCAGATCTCGCCTTGCCCAGAGAGAAGGAGAGAGATACAAGCACAAAAGAGAGAGAGAAAAAGGGGAAAAAGACAGAAACGACCAGACATGGATCTGAAACCCCTCCATTCTCTTCAATGTGGAGAGGGAAAGAAAAGAATATCAGAAAGAGGTAAGGAAGAAGATGATAGAAAACAAATTAGAATGGTCATCTTTCTAGCATTCTATTTCTTTTTCAGTTTCTTGAGAGCAAAGAATCAAATAGAGAAAGTAAAGAAGAACAAAGAAAGAAGGAAAAAAGAAGATCGAAAGGAAGATAGATAGGTTTCTCTTAAAGACCCAACACTGCCTAGTCATTCTGTTAAATTTCAATCTATCTTGTTCACAAGCCTTGCCCAGAGAGAAGGTGAGAAATACAAACATAATAGAGAGAGAAAAAGGGGAAAAAGACAGAAACGAGCAGACATGGATCTGAAACTCTCCGTTCTCTTCAAGGGAGATCGAAAAGAAGATCGATGGGTTTCTCTTCAAGACCCAACACTACTTAGTCATTCTGTTAAATTTCGATCTCTCTTGTTCACAAGCCTTGCCCAGAGAGAAGGTGAGAAGTCCGAGCATAGCAGAGAGAGAAAAAGGGGAAAAAGACAGGAACGAGCAGACATGGATCTGAAACTCTCCATTCTCTTCAATGTGGAGAGGGAAAGAAAAGAATATCTGAAAGAGGTAAGGAAGAAGATGATAGAAAACAAATTGAACTGTCCTCTTTCTAACATTCTATTTCTTTTTCAGTTTACTGGGAGTAAAGAGCCAAATAGAGAAGGAAAAGAAGAGCAAAGAAAGAGGGAAGAAGAAGATCGAAAGAAGAGATATGTCTTTCTCTTCAAAGACCCAACGGTAGCCGGAGGTATTTTTACTTATCTCTTAATATTGGTAGGTGATCATTCATGGAGTTTATTTTTATTTGGTTCTCCTTTCATGAAGTTGGCATAAGTGATTTAGTCTCTCTTAATCTGGGTTTTACATAAATCTTTTTTTTTTTAAATTTCTTTTTACAGTTTGTCTTCTTATTTATTTATTCTTCTTATTTAATGTTTTTAGTTTTCATAAATTTGTTTTGTTATGTGTAGCATCTGTTCTTAACTAACTAACTAATTGTTTCTTAGCATAAGTTATTTTCAACTATATCTGTAATGAGGAATAATGAATTGGTTCTCTGTCTCTCTCTGTGTTCTCTTCTCTCTTTTATTCTCTCTTTGTCTGTTTCTCACTCTCTCTGCACTTCTCTCTTTGTTTGCTACATTCCAAACCCTAAAAGCCCTCTTCCTAAATTTCACACATAACATATTTCTAAATTAATTCGAGTTCTTTCTTGTTATAAACATTGCAGCAGGTTTCTTAACTGGGGAGATGTTGTTTTTCTTATTCCTTTTTACCATGATTTATAGACTTGAAATTTACTCAAAAGATAGCAGCAGTTTCTTGTTTTTTCATTTAAATATTCCAATTTAGCTTTAATAATTTTACAGACAAACAAACTATCTTCTGGAATTTGATTTAGTAGGTTCTGTTTTTTATGGAGTTTGCGAAGTTGATATTTTGGTCTCTGTTTCTAAGTACATTTGACACGTTCCTTTGAGACCCAGGTAGGTTGGGAATAGAATATAATGCTGTGGATATTCCATAGTTATATGCTAATGTATGAATCAAATATGAACATATTACCCTTTTCCGATTGAGGGAACTTTCGAAAAGAAGAATTGCTTGATTGATTACCCTCCCAAAGTATTCAGAGTATTCGGGTTTTCTTGAAAACTAACAGCGTAAAAATGTTACAACAAAAATAAATATACTAAAAATAAAAGCAAGAATAACGATTGGATTTGGAGCTCTATTGCATAGATGGTAATCTATAGTCTTTTTTAATTTTCTAACTTATCATTTCTTTCACAATCTAAAACTTCTTAAAAAACTATAAAAAACTATTTTATCTTGTGAACTTTCCTTTAAATATTTTCATAATTAGAAATATTTTCTAAAGTGTCGCATATTTCTCATTTATGCTTTCAATTGTTGCAATATTTGCTTTTTCAGTATGATGAGATGTTCCCTTCACTATTCAGTGATCATCCTAATATATTTCCTCCACACCTGTCGACATGGGCTAGTGAACTTTGGCACTGAAATAGCATGAAAGGTATGTCCGCATACGGGAAGCTGAGAACTTGCTCAATTCCAGTTGGTGGCTTTCTTTTGAATCTAATTCTAAAAGATAATACATAGTTTGAATACAATAACAGTTAAAAGTAATTTGTAATTGAAAGAAAAGTTTGGTAAATAAAAGTATCAAGTAAAGATAGTTTATAAGATGACATCACTAGTAGAACATGAAGAAGAGTTTGGAGCATCGGAGTTAGGCAGCAGGTTAATACACCTCGAAATAAATATACTTATTTGCTGCATTAAGTGTGTGTATTGGATCCTAATAGTTTATGTAATGTGGCTTGTGAACGTATTGCAAAAATGCTGCACTTGCACTGAAAAAACAATTTTTTTTGGCACCCGAACTAAATCTACTGCAAGATTATATCCATGAATTTTTCAACTACATAATTTAATAAAAAAAATGCGAAATGTAGATGGAGAGCTAAGTTTCCTTACTTCATTAAAAAATTAATAGTTTTTAAAATACATAAAATTCTGCGACTGAAAAATTCTAATTTAAAGATTTATCACATGTTAGCTTTACTTTAGATTTAGATTGGAGGATTATTTTATTTTAAGAGTTTAATTTTTACAAACTTATAATTTAGAGTTATCGTTCATTTTCTTATTTTGAAGATTTTAGAAACCTAATAGCTTTTAAACCAAAACAAAAATTTCATTTAGCTCTTCAACTTTTTTAGCAAACAAGCATCTCAAACACAATAACGACAAACTACAACAAATAAATTACAACTATCCTTACAAACTGACAAGGAAAAAGAGTGAACTTCAAGTATCAACCCAAAAATTGAATATTTCGTTTTTAACATTTTCATGAGTTGAAATGATTATAAATTAAAACAATCTAGTATTTTTCGTCAATGAATTTCTTTATGTGTACATTAATATAGCAATACTTGAGGTTGTTTTTAATGTCATGCAGAGGACAACAAAATTGTCCTCTTTTAATGGTCGTTTTCAATGTCCATGTCAAGTTGTGCATATATTATATTTAATTGCTATTGATTCTCTTCTGATTTGAATTACAACATAAAAGAGTCTTGATCATTTATAAATTGATATGCTTACTTTTGTGTAGTTGTTGTAGATTTCAAATGGTAAAAATCAGATAAATAAACATATATTTAATAGTATGTTTTTTCTTTAACTAGTTAAAATTTTATTTCTTTGTTATTATGAAGATCTTGAGGTAAAAAGTTGAAAGGAATCTAATCATATATTATCTTTGTTTTGTTCTCTTTTCTGGGTAACATTGCTGGAGAAATGTCGGGCTATGATATATTTGTGAAATAAAAGGTTTATTTTTTAATGCTTATGACATGAATTTTATTTTTTATTACATATATTTTTTAGTATTTAGAATTATTTACTTAACTATATTCTTTTTGGTTACTTTAATATAGGACTACCGAAGGTTATTATCAATCTTAGAAACACTTTTAACGTAAATAATCATGTGTTTTTATCTTTTTGGGTAGCTAATATTTTTATATTTTGTTAGTGCGTAACTCTTTGTCAAAACGTTTAAGATGGTCCAGGCGTGTCACTTGTGTTTTGTTTTCTTTTGTTCGTAACGCTCTTTTAGATATAGATTATGAGGAACCAGCAGAATAAGAGGTTTGTCTTTCTTCTTTTATCCTGTTTTTCAGTTTTGTTTTGTTTTTTTCATCCTAATTTTTTCTTTAATATTTTTTAATGGAGTTGGAGAGAGTTACAATGTTATTTATTTCTGCATCATTTATCACATTAAGTTTTAAAAAGTTTTTAAATGGAGCTTCATAAGGAGATCTTCTCCATGATCATTTTAGTTAAAAAGATTTGTAGTTCGATTTGATGGCAGATAATGGTACTGGCGGGAACTCGTCTTCTTGGGTTGCAGGAGTACTTGGTCAGCAGTTTCTTTTGTTTCTTCAATGTTTCTAATAAGGTTGCATTTACTTAATTGGTAATTAGGATTTTGGAGCTAGACCATACAGTGGTTTGGTACTATGAGCTGCTGTGTTTTATGAGGTATCTCTTTCTTCTTGTTTTTTCCATTATATTTCTTAGATTTTGGTATGTTTGTCTTGTTTCTCGCGTCGCTGGCAAGATGACGGAGGTCATGACCATTCTTTAAAATTGTGCTGTAAGTTGTGAAAATTCAAATTTCATTTTAATAATTTTGCATATTTACTGATTGTAGCAAACCTGCGAATACTGACTCTCTTACTTACGCTGGCAAGCTCTCAGTATAGCCTACGGCGGGCTTTACGGTATGTGAGCAACAAAAGAGGGAGAGTGTGTATGAAGAAGAGAACCAGAACGGCAGAGGAAGAGAGTTCGTATGAAAGTTTACCTCATGATTCTATTATCTGATTAGTCAATTATTTTTATTTTTTTACTAACTAATCAAATAATAATTTTTAAATTATGCTACCATAACTTAGTTGAAGGATGGATTTGAACATTAAAAACCTACATGACGCTAGATCGATATGAACAATGCAAAACAAACAAATTGTAATTAGAAACTGAAATTGGAATAAAAATACAAACAAATTCAAATACATTAACAAATTCAAGTATACTGAAAGAAAAATTCAATTGATTTTTTTGCAATTCCATAAAAATGAAACAAACAACTAAGTCGAGTGAAACTGTACAATAAACGAAAACAAGTAGCTGCTGAAATTCTAATACAATTACAAATAAATTCAAATACAATCACAAACTCAAGTAAACCAAAATAAAAATTACATTTAGCTCTTCAATTTTTCCAACAAACAAACATCTCAAACACAATAACGAGAAACTACAAGAAACAAATTACATTTACCCTTACAAATAAACTCAAATACAATTACAAAGTCAAGTAAACCAAAATAAAAATTACATTTGGCTCTTCAACTTTTCCTGTAAACAAGCATCTCAAACACAATAACGACAAATTACTGCAAACAAATTACAAACTGACAAAGAAAAAGAATAAAACCCAAGTATCAACCCTAAAAACAAATTCTCGTTTTAATATTTGCATGAGTTGAAATGATTATAAAATAAAAAAATTTAGCATTATTTTGTCAGTGAATTTCTTTATGTGTACATTAACATAGTAATACCTGAGATTGTTTTTAATGTTATGCAGAAGACAACAAAATTGTCCTCTTTCAATGTCTGTTGTTCTTGATTTTAGTCATTTTTTTTAATTTGAAGTTTTGATATCCGTGCATGCCTGTTTTTAAAAGAGTCTTGATCATTTATAAATTGATATGCTCACTTTTGTGTAATTGTTGTAGGTTTCAAACGGCAAAAATCAGGTAAATAAACACGTATTCAATATTATGTTTTTTCTATAACTAGTTAAAATTTTCTTTCTTTGTTACTCTGAAGATCTTTAAGCAAAAAGTTAAATAGAGTTCAATCATATATATATATTTTTTGTTCTTTTTTGTGGGTAACACTGCTGAAAACATGTTGGGTTATAAGATATTCGTGAAACAAAAGGTTTATTTTACTTTGCTTACGATACAAATTTTATTTTCTATTATATATATATATATATATATATTATATTTAGAATTATTTACTTAACAATATTCTCTATGTTTACTTTAATGTAGGACTAGCGAATGTTATTATCAATCTTAAGGAGCACTTTTAAGGTAAATAAGCATGTATTTTTATCTTTTTAGGTAGTTAAAATTTTTATATTTTGTTAGTATGTAACTCTTTAGGTAAAAAGTTTAAGATGGTCCAGACGTGTCACTTGTGTTTTATTCTTTTTTGTTGGTAGCACTCTTTTAGACGTGGATTATGAGGTATCCGTGGAATAAGAGGTTTGTCTTCCTTCTTTTATCATATTTTTAAGTTTAGTTTTAATTTTTTAAAGCCTAATTTATTTTTTAAATTTTTTTGATGAAGTTGGAGAGAGTTACAACGCTATCTATTTCAGCATCATCTATCACATTCTGTTTTAAAAAAGTTTTATTTGGAGCTACAAGGAGATCTACTCTACGATCACTTTAGTGGAAAAGAAGATATGTGGTTCAATTTGATGGCAGATACTGGTGATGGCGGGAACTCGTCTTCTTCGGTTGCAGGAGTACTTGGTCAGCGGTTATTTTTTATTTTTTTAATATTTCTAATAAGGTTGCATTTACTGAATTGGTAATCAGGATATTGGAGCTGGTCTGTTACACAGTTGTTTGGTACTATGAGCTGTTGTGTTTTATGAGGTATCTCTTTCTTCTTATCTTTCACATTATAGTTTCTGAGTTTTGGTATTTTTGTCTTGTTTCTCGCGTCGCTGACAAAAGGAAGGAGGTTCTGATAATTCTTGAAAATTGTGCTGTAAGTGATGAAAATTCAATTTTTGTTTTAATGATTTTGCATAATTACTTGTTGTAGCAAACCTGCGAATAGTGGTTGTCTTACTTACGATGGCAGGTTCTCGGTATAGCCTGCGGCGTGCTTTACGGTCTGTGAGCGACAAAAGAGGGAGAGTGTGTACGTAGAAGAGAACCAGAGCGACAGAGGAAGCGAGTTCGTATGAAATTTTACCTCATGATTTTATTATCTGATTAGTCAATTATTTTTAATTTTTTACTATCTAATCAAACAATAATTTTTAAATTATGCTACTATAACTTAGTTAAATGATGGATTTGAACACTAAAAAGCTACATGCGATAGATCGATATGAACAATGCAAAGCAAACAAATTATAATTAGAAACTGAAATTGGAACAAAAATACAAAAAAACTCGAATACAGTCAGTAATCTAAGTACACTGAAAGAAAAATCCAATTGATTTTCTTGTAATTCCTAATAAATAAAACAAACAACTAACTTGAGTGAAATTACAACAAACTAAAACGACATATTTTAACAAGAAGTAGGCGTTGAAATTCTAATACAATTACAAACAAACTCAAATAGAATCACAAATTTAAGTAAACCAAAACAAAAATTACATTTAACTCTTCAACTTTTCCAGATAACAAAAATCTCAAACACAATAACGAGAAACTATAACAAATAAATTACATCTACCCTTACAAACAAACTCAAATACAATTACAAAGTCAAGTAAACCAAAACAAAAAGTACATTTGACTCTTCAACTTTCCCTGCAAACAAACATCTCAAACACAATAACGATAAATTACCGCAAACAAATTACAACTTCCCTTACAAACTGACAAGGAAAAATGGTAAAACCCAAGTATTAGCCCTGAAAACGAATATCTCGTTTTAATATTTGCGTGAGTAGAAATGATTATAAATTGAAACAATTTAGCATTATTTTGTCAGTGAATTTCTTTATGTGTACATTAACATAGTAATACTTGAGGCTGTTTTTAATGTTATGCAGAAGACAACAAAATTGTCCTCTTTTAATGTCTTTTCTTTTTTATTTTAGTTGTTTTTTTTTTAATTTAAAGTTTTGATATCCGTCTATGCCTGCATTTGTTACATTTAGTTGCCATTGGTTTTCTTCTGATTTTAAAAGAGTCTTGATCATTTATAAATTGATATACTCACATTTGTGTAATTGTTGTAGATTTCAAACGCTCAAAATCAGGTAAATAAACACGTATTCAATATTATATTTTTTCTATAACTAGTTAAGATTTTCTTTCTTTGTTACTATAAAGATCTTTAGGCAAAAAGTTAAAGAGAGTCCAATCATATATTATCTTTTTTTTGTTATCTTTTGTGAGTAACACTACTAGAAACATGTTGGTTTATAAGATATTCGTAGAACAAAAGGTTTATTTTGCTTTACTTACGATATAAATTTTATTTTCTAATATATATATATAATTTTTTTCTATTTAGAATTATTTACTCAGTAATATTCTTTATGTTTACTTTAATGTAGGACTAGTGAACGTTATTATCAATCTTAGGGAGCACTTTTAAGGTAAATAAGCATGGGTTTTTATCTTTTTGGGTAGTTAAAATTTTTATATTTTGTTAGTATGTAACTCTTTAGATAAAAAGTTTAAGATAGTATAGGTGTGTCACTTGTATTTTATTTTTTTTTGTTGGTAGCACTCTTTTAAACGTGGATTATGAGGTATCCGTGGAATAAGAGGTTTGTCTTTCTTCTTTTATCATATTTTTCAATTTAGTTTTGCTTTTTTTAAGCCTAATTTATTTTTTAAATTTTTTTGATGGAGTTAGAGAGAGTTACAACGCTATCTATTTCTGTATCATCTATCACATTAAGTTTTAAAAAGGTTTCATTTGGAGCTACAAGGAGATCTACTCTATGATCACTTTAGTGGAAAAGAATATATGTGGTTCGATTTGATGGCGGGAACTCATCTTCTTCGGTTGCAGGAGTGCTTGGTCGGCGGTATTTTTTTGTTTCTTTAATGTTTATAATAAGGTTACATTTACTGAATTGGTAATCAGGATATTGGAGCTGGTCTATTATACAGTCATTTGGTACTATGAGCTGCTGTGTTTTATGAGGTATCTCTTTCTTCTTGTCTTTCACATTCTATTTACTGGGTTTTTGTATGTTTATCTTATTTCTCGCATCGTTGGAAGGAGGTCCTGACCATTCTTCAAAATTGTGTTGTAAGTGATGAAAATTCAATTTTTATTTTAATGATTTTTCATAATTACTTGTTGTAGCAAACCTGCGAATAGTGGCTGTCTTACTTACGTTGGCAGGTTCTCGGTATAGCCTGCGGCGTGCTTTATGGTCTGTGAGCGACAAAAGAGGGGGAGTGTGTACGAAGAAGAGAACCAGAGCAACAGAGGAAATGAGTTCGTATGAAATTTTGCCTCATGATTTTATTATCTGATTAGTCAATTATTTTTATTTTTTTACTAACTAATCAAACAATAATTTTTAAATTATGCTACCATAACTTAGTTGAAGGATGGATTTGAACACTAAAAACCTATATGACGATAGATCGATATCAACAATGCATAGCAAACAAATTGTAATTAGAAACCGATATTGGAATAAAAAACAAACAAACTCAAATACAGTTACAAATCCAAGTACACTGAAAGAAAAATCCAATTGATTTTTTTTGCAATTTCAAATAAATGAAACAAACAACTAACTCGAGTGAAAATACAACAAGTAGGCGCTCAAATACTAATACAATTACAAAAAAAAAACTCAAATATAATCAAAAACTCAAGTAAACCAAAATAAAAATTAAATTTAGTTCTTCAACTTTCTCTGCAAACAAATATATCAAACATAATAACGATAAAGTACCTGTAAAAAATTACAACTACCCTTATAAACTGATAAGAAAAAAGAGTAAAACCCAAGTATCAGCCCTGAAAACGAATATCTCATTTTAATACTTGCATGAGGTTAAATGATTATAAATTGAAATAATTTAGCATTATTTCGTAAGTGAATTTCTTTATGTGTACACTAACATAGCAATACTTGAAGCTGTTTTTAATGTTATACAGAAGACAACAAAATTGTCCTCTTTTAATATTTATTCTTCTTGATTTTAGTCGTTCATTTTTAATTTGAAGTTTTGATATCTGTCCATGCCAAGCTGTGCACATATGTTACATTTAATTACTATTGGTTTTCTTCTTATTTTAATTACGATGTAAAAAGGCTTTGATCATTTATAAATTGATATGCTTACTTTTGTGTAGTTGTTGTAGATTTCAAACGGCAAAAATTAGGTAAATAAACACGTATTTAATATTATATTTTTTTCATAACTAGTTAAAATTTTCTTTCTTTGCTATTATGAAAATCTTTAGGCAAAATGTTGAACAGAGACCAATCATATATTATCTCTGTTTTTTTCTCTTTTGTGGGTAACACTGCTTGAAACATGTTAGGTTATAAGATATACGTGGAATAAGAGGTTTATTTTCCTATGCTTTGACATAAATTTTATTTTCTATTAGATATTTTCTTTTCTATTTAGGATTACTTAGCAATATTATTTTTGTTTACTTTAATATAGGACCACCGAAGATTATTATCAATCTTAGTTAGCAGTTTTAAGGTAAATAAGCATATATTTTTATCTTTTTGGGTAGATAACAGTTTTATATCTTGTTAGAGTGTAACTCTTTAGGAAAAACGTTTAAGATGGTCCAGATGTGTCATTTATGTTTTTTTTTCTTTGTTGGTAGCACTTTTTTAGACGTGAATTATAAGGTATCTGTGGAATAAGAGGTTTGTCTTTCTTCTTTTATCATATTTTTCTATTTTTTTTTTGCTTTTTTAGCCTAATTGTTTTTAAATTTTTTTTGATGGAGTTGGAGAGATTTACAACGCTATCTATTTCAGCATCATCTATCACATTTAGTTTTAAAAAGTTAGTTGATGGAGCTTAACATGGAGATCTACTGCATGATCATTTTAGTCGAAAAGTAGATCTGTGGTTCGATTTGATGGCAGATACTGTGATGGCGGTAACTTGTTTTCTTTGATTGCAGGAGTGGTCAGTAGTTTCTTTTGATTCGTCAATGTTTTTAATAAGGTTGCATTTACTGAATTGGTACGAAGAGCTACTGTGTTTTATGTGGTATTTCTTTCTTCTTGTCTTTCACATTATATTTTTTGGGTTTTGATATGTTTGTCTTTTTTCTCGCTCGTTGGCAAGAGGACGGAGGTCACGACCATTTTTCAAAATTGCACTGTAAGTGGTGAAAATTAAAATTTCATTTTAATGATTTTGCATGTTGATTGGTTGTAGCAAACATGAGAATACTGACTCTCTTACTTACGCTGGCAAGTTCTCAGTATAGTCTGCTGCATGTTTTACGGTCTGTGAGCGACAAAAGAGGGAGAGTGTGTACGAAGAAGAAAAATAGAACGGCAGAGGAAGAGAGTGCGTATGAAATTTTACCTCATTATTTTATTATTTGTGTTGCATACTTCTCATTTATTCTTTCAATTGTTGCAACATTTGCATCTTCAGTATGATAAAATGTTCCCTTCACTATTTAATGATCATTCTGATATATTTCCTCCACACCTGTCCACAGGCGGGAAGCTGAGAACTTACTCAATTCTGGTTGGTGGCTTCTTAAAACACTTAGTATCTCTTGTCTTTCTCTCTCTCTCTCTCTCTTTCTTTCTTTAATCATTCTTAAACTTAATCTTCAATCCTAAAATGCGATTGAATGATTTCTTCAGTTGCTTGAAAGTTACTTGTTTACCATTTGCAAAATAATATACACTCGTTATAACTTTGGCTTTAGCTCATACATAGTGGTAGATCAATATTATTTTTAAGAAATACAACGTAGTTGGTGTTTTTAGGGTAACTTGAATAAACTAATAATTTTCTCAAAATATTTTACTTTTCTCTATATGGTCTACTGGTTTTCCCTTTGGATCATGGCTAGTAGACAGAATGACTTGTGGTTGTTGGCAAATATATAATATCATCCTTAGAGATATATTTAAAATTAGATAGTTAGAATTGTTATTTTCAACTAAGATTAGGAATTGAATGTTGATTAACTTTTATGTATTAAAGCTTATAGGTATCGAGTATTTAGTGAGTAGCTAGTGATGCATTCAAAACTAAATAGTTAGGATTGCTTTTTTCAGATAAGACTAGGAATTGATGTTGATTGATTTTTATGTACTAAAGCTCATAGGTATAGAGTACTAGTGATAGGCCAGAAAGTCTTTGTTTGATTTTAGCTCTAACACACTGGTCGGTTAGTATTGTTCTAAGATATTCGATGTAATTGGTGTTTTAAGATGACTTGAATCATTTTGTAGGTTTTTGGAGGTAGATTACTTTCTTTTGTATGGTTTAATATTTTTTTGTTTTGGTCATAGCCCGTTGTTAGAAAGATGGTGGTTGTTGGTTGTTATGTGGTATCATCCACAGTGGTTTATTTAAACTTAGATGGTTAGGATTGTTGAGTAATGTTAGGAAGTGGACACTGATTGATTTTTTATGTATTGAAGCTAATAGGAATAGAGTAGTTAGTAGTAAGTTTGTGGAGGTAAGTTCTTGTTTAATTTTAGCTCCAAGATGGTGGTAAATTATCGTTTCAAGGGAAGATATAGAAGAAAAAGAAGATTGCAAATGTATGTAATTTTCTTTTGAATCTAATTCTAAAAGATAATATATAGTTTGAATACAATAAGAGTTAAAAGTAATTTGTAATTGAAAAAAGAGTTTGACAAATAAAAGTATCAAGTAAAGATAGTTTATAAGATGACATCACTAGTAGAACATGAAGAAGAGTTTTGAGTATCGGAGTTAGCCAACAGGTTAATATACCTCGCAATAAATATACTCATTTGCTACATTAAGTGTGTATTGGACCCTAATAGTTTATGTAATGTGGCCTCCGAACGTATTGCAAAATGCTTCACTTGCAATGAAAAAACAATTTTTTCTAGCACCCGAACTAAATCTACTGCAAGATTATATCCATAAATTATGGTGTAATAAAAAAATACGAAATGTAGATGGAGAGCCAAGCTTTCTTACTTCATTAAAAAACTATTATGGTGTAAGTGACAAAGAAATTCTAACTTAAAGATTTATCATATGTTAACTTTACTTTAGATTTAGATTGGAGGATTATTTTATTTTAAGAGTTTAATTTTTAGAAATCTATAATTTAGAGTTATCGTTCATTTTCTTATTTTGAAGATCTTAGTGATAAAGTCATGGATTAAATAGTTCAAGGTGTTGCGAGTTGATATAGTAGATAGAGGATGATTGTAATTATTGAAGGATGTTCATTAGAATATTGTTTTCCAATTATGAAAAGTGAACTTAGGGATTGGTGCTTAAGAAAAAGAAATGTTTGGTAAATTTACAACATTAGCTGTATGTCAAAAATACTGTTGGAAGAGTTGCAAGTGATGACTATTGGAGAACCTTGACTTAAATTTATAGTATATCTATTTGATATTTGAATCCAATGAATGTTTGTTTTAAGAATTGAGGTGATCTAGGATTTTGACTACTAATTGCCTAGAAATGAGTAAATAAAAGTGAAGGATAAAAAAATAATAAATCTCAAATATCAGCCTATAGAACGAACATGTCATTTTTTACATTTGTATGAGTTGAAATGATTATAAATTAATAAAATTAGCATTATTTGCTTAATGAATTTCTTTTATGTGTGTATACATAACAGTATTCAAAAAACAATTTTAAATATTATGCTGAGAATAATAAAATTGTCCTATTTTGATGTTTGTTCTTTGTTTTAGTCGTTTTTTTAATTTGAAGTTTTGATATCCGTTTTGTCATGCCAAACTATGCATATGTTACATTTAATTGCTTAGTTCTCTTTTCATTTAAATTACAATATAGAAAAATCTTATTTATTCATAAAAAGATATGTTTATTGTTCTCTTTTAATGCTTGTTATTCCTGGTTCTAGTTGATTTTTTTTTTATATTTCAATTTTGGTACGCGTAGTTCCCATGGAAAATTATCCATATGTTCTATTTATTTGCTAATGATTTTTTACTTCTTTGAATTATAATATTGACGAATCTTTATTATTTACAAATTGATTTGCTCACTTTTATTTGCTTATTGTTAATTTCGAACTCCAAAGATGAGGTAAATAATCGTGTACCCAATATTTTGTTTTTGCTCAGTAGTTAAAATAATTAGCTCTTGTAATTATGTGACTCTTTAAGCGAAAAATTTAAAATAGTCCAGTTGTTTGTTTTGCATTTTTTATTCTTTTATAGATAACATTGTTTTGTTACTTGAGTGGTCTGGGCGCATTTTTATCTTTTTTTTTTGTCCTATTTTTAATTGACATGCAGTGGTTGGTGTCCATATTTATCATACATGAAAGGTATTACTTTTCTCTAAATATGTGGTTGAGATAATGTTGCTTTAATGCATATAAAGAACCTAAAAAGTATATATATTTTGATTGTATTAAATAATTGATTAAATTAATTATCTAAAAAATTATAAAAAAATATCATAGTTAATTATTTATATTCTAACATAAATTATTAAAATTTATTGTAAAATTATATTTATCCGTTTTAAATTTATTTATTTTTATTTTCTTTCAGTAATAATTAATAAAAAAAAATCATCTAGAAGGTGCTCTTTTTCATTTTTCTGTCAATTTTTATTTTTTTTATTTTTTTCTATTTCCCAGTAAAATCCACATTCACATTTTTTAGAATTAATTAAAAAGTGTTTATCACACATTCTTATTTATGATATTTTACTTAAAAAAAACTTTTAATTTATTATCTCTTTCTTAATAATTACAGTTTTTTATCATAAAAATATTTTCATGCCAAACTATGCATATGTTACATTTAATTGCTTGGTTCTCTTCTTTTATATTTCAATTTTGGTATGCATAGTTCCCATAGAAAATTATCCATATGTTCCATTTATTTGCTAATGGTTTTTTACTTCTTTGAATTATAACATTGACGAATCTTGGTTATTTACAAATTGATTTGCTCACTTTTATTTGCTTATTGTAGATTTCAAACTCCAAAGATGAAGTAAATAATTATGTACCCAATATTTTATTTTTGCTCAGCTAGCTAAAATAATTAACTCTTGTTATTATGTGATTCTTTAGGCAAAAAATTTAAAATATTCCTATTGTTTGTCTTACATTTTTTTTTATAGATAATATTGTGTTGTTACTTTTCTTCAAATGTGTGGTTAAGATACTGCTATTTTAATGCATATAGAAAATTCAAAAAGTATATATGTTTTGATTGTATTAAATGATTGATTAAATTAATTATTTAAGAAATTATAGAAAAATATTATAATTAATTATTTATATTCTAACATAAATTGTTAAAATTAATTGTAAAATTATGTTTATCCGTTTTAAATTTATTTATTTTTATTTTCTTTCAATAATAATTAATAAAAAAAATCATCTACAAGGGAGTCTTTTTCATTTTTCTGTCAAATAATCATGTACATTTTTTTAGAATTAATTAATAAGTGTTTATCACACATTCTTATTTATGATATTTTACTTTTAAAATAAATTTTTAATTTATTATTTTTTTTATTAATAATTACAGTTTTTTATCATAAAGATGTTTTAATTTTTTATAAAATATAACAAAAATTTAAAACAACACCCTAAGCCTGGCTCCGGGTAGTTTAACTTTTTTAATGCAGTAGTTGCTTTTTTCTTTCTTTTTCTTTTTTTTAAAAAGTTTTTTAAAAAACAAATTGACCGTTGTCGGCGTCCTTTTAACGCAGTCTGAATTTCTTTATTTTCCCTTTAAAAGCAAACTGACCGTGCGATTCTCCTCTTCAGACCACCTTCTTCCTTTCTTTTACTTTCAAAAAGTTTTCAACGTTCTTTGTTTTCAGATCTGGCCTTGCCCAGAGAGAAGAAGAGAGATACAAGCACAAAAGAGAGAGAGAAAAAGGGGAAAAAGACAGAAACGACCAGACATGGATCTGAAACCCCTCCATTCTCTTCAATGTCGAGAGGGAAATAAAAGAATATCAGAAAGAGGTAAGGAAGAAGATGATAGAAAACAAATTAAATTGTCCTCTTTCTACCATTCTATTTCTTTTTCAGTTTATTGGGAGCAAAGAGCCAAATAGAGAAAGAAAAGAAGAGCAAAGAAAGAGGGAAGAAGAAGATCGAAAAGAAGATAGATGGGTTCTCTTAAAGACCCAACAGTATTGAAAGATTCAATCTCTTGCCCACAAGCCTTGCGCAGAGAGGAGAGAAATACAAGCATAACAGAGGGAGAGAACGGGGAAAAAGACAGAAACGAGCAGACATGGATCTGAAACTCTCCATTCTCTTCAATGTGGAGAGGGAAATAAAAGAATATCAGAAAGCGGTAAGGAAGAAGATGATAGAAAACAAATTAAATTGTCCTCTCTCTACCATTCTATTTCTTTTTCAGTTTCTTGAGAGCAAAGAATCAAATAGAGAAAGAAAAGAAGAGCAAAGAAAGAAGGAAAAAAAAAGATCGAAAAGAAGATATATGGGTTTCTCTTAAAGACCCAACACTACTTAGTCATTCTGTTAAATTTCAATCTCTCTTGTTCACAAGCCTTGCCCAGAGAGAAGGTGAGAAGTACGAGCATAGCAGAGAGAGAAAAAGGGGAAAAAGACAGAAACGAGCAGACATGGATCTGAAACTCTCCATTCTCTTCAATGTGGAGAGGAAAAGAAAAGAATATCAGAAAGAGTTAAGGAAGAATGATAGAAAACAAATTAAATTGTCCTCTTTCTACCATTTTATTTCTTTTTCAGTTTATTGGGAGCAAAGAGCCAAATAGAGAAAGAAAAGAAGAGCAAAGAAAGAGGGAAGAAGAAGATCGAAAAGAAGATAGATGGGTTCTCTTAAAGACCCAACAGTATTGAAAGATTCAATCTCTTGCCCACAAGCCTTGCGCAGAGAGGAGAGAAATACAAGCATAACAACGGGAGAGAACGGGGAAAAAGATAGGAAAGAACAGACATGGGTCTGAAACTCTTCGTTCTCTTCAATGTCGGAAGGGAAAGAAGCGAATATCGGAAAGAGATGAGGAAGACGAAGATAGAAAACAAGATTAAAATGGCTCCTTCTATCATTCTTTTTCTTCTTCAGTTTCTTGAGAGCGAGGTATCAAATAGAGAAAGAAAAGAAGAACAAAGAAAGAAGGAAGAAGAAGATCGAAAAGAAGATAGATGGGTTTCTCTTCAAGACCCAACACTACTTAGTCATTCTGTTAAATTTCAATCTCTTTTGTTCACAAGCCTTGCCCGGATAGAAGGTGAGAAATACAAGCATAACGGAGAGAGAAAAGTGGGAAAAAGACAGAAACGAGCAGACATGGATCTGAAACTCTCCATTCTCTTCAATGTGGAGAGGGAAAGAAAAGAATATCAGAAAGCGGTAAGGAAGAAGATGATAGAAAACAAATTAAATTGTCCTCTCTCTACCATTGTATTTCTTTTTCAGTTTATTGGGAGTAAAGAGCCAAATAGAGAAAGAAAAGAAGAGCAAAGAAAGAGGGATGAAGAAGATCGAAAGAAGAGATATGTCTTTCTCTTCAAAGACCCAACGGTAGCCGGAGGTGATTTTTACTTATCTCTTAATATTGGTAGGTGATCATTCATGGAGTTTATTTTTATTTGGTTCTCCTATCATGGAGTTTGCATAGGTGACTTATTCTTCTTATTTAATGTTTTTAGTTTCATAAACTTGTTTTGTTATGTGTGGAAGATGAAATTAGAGATATAGCTGAAAATAACTGATGCTGACAAACAATTAGTTAGTTAGTTAAGAACAGATGCTACGTAAATAACTGGAAACCTGGCAAAGGAAGACATGCAATGAGGAATAATGAATTGTTGTTCTCTTTCTCTCTGTGTTCTCTTCTCTGTTATTCTCTCTCTCTGCACTTCTCTCTTTGTTTGCTACATTCTATAAACCCTAAAAGCCCTCTTCCTAAATTTCACACATAACATATTTCTAAATTAATTCGAGTTCTTTCTTGTTATGAACATAGCAGCAACTTTCTAAACTGGGGAGATGTTGTTTTTCTTATTCCTTTCTACCATGATTTATAGACTTGAATTTTACTCAAAAATAGCAGCAGTTTCTTGTTTTTTCATCTAAATATTCCAGATTAGCTTCAATAATTTTACAGACAAACTCTCTTCTGGAATTTGATTTAGTAGGTTCTGTTTTTGATGGAGTTTGCAAAGGTGATCTTTTGGTCTCTGTTTCTAAATACATTTAACATGTTCCTTTGAGCCCCAGGTAGGTTTGTCTTTCTTCTTTTATCCTATTTTTCATTTTAATTTTGTTTTTTTCATCCTAATTTGTTCTTTAATATTTTTTGATGAAGTTGGAGAAAGTTACAACGCTATCTATTTTCGCATCATTTATCACATTAAGTTTTAAAAAAATTTCATATGGAGCATAGCAAGGAGATCTTCTCCATGATCATTTTAGTTAAAAAGATTTGTGGTCCGTTTTGATGGCAGATAATGGTATTGGCAGGAACTCGTATTTTTCAGTTGCAGGAGTACTTGGTCAACAGTTTCTTTTGTTTCTTCAATGTTTCTAATAAAGTTGTATTTACTGAATTGGTAATCAACATATTAGAGCTAGACCACACAGTGGTTTAGTACTATGAGCTGCTGTGTTTTATGAAGTATCTCTCTTTTTTTTCTTTCATATTATATTTTTTGGATTTTGGTATGTTTTTCTTGTTTCTTGCGTCGCTGGCAAGAGGACGAAGGTCATTGACCATTCTTCTTGTAAGTGATGAAAATTCAAATTTTATTTTAATGATTTTGCATATTTACTAGTTGTAGCAAACCTGCGAATACTGGCTCTCTTATTTACGCTCGCAGGCTCTCAGTACAGCCTACAGCGTGCTTTACGGTATGTGAGCAACAAAAGAGGGAGAGAGTGTGTACGAAGAAGAGAATCAGAACGGTAGAGGACGGAGGTCATTTAACCATTCTTCAAAATTGTGTTGTAAGTAATGAAAATTTAAATTTCATTTTAATGATTTTGCATATTTACTGGTTGTAGCAAACTTTCAAATACTAGCTCTCTTACTTACGCTGGTAGGCTCTCAGTATAGCCTACGGCGTGCTTTACGATATGTGAGCAACAAAAGAGGGAGAGTGTGTACGAAGAAGAGAACCAGAGCGACAGAGGAAGCGAGTTCGTATGAAATTTTACCTCATGATTTTATTATCTGATTAGTCAATTATTTTTTTTACTAACTAATCAAACAATAATTTTTAAATTATGCTAGAATAACTTAGTTGAAGGATGGATTTGAACACTAAAAACCTACATGATGATGCATTGATATGAACAATGCAAAACAAACAAATTGTAATTAGAAACCAAAATTGGAACAAAAATACAAAAAAACTCAAATACAGTTACAAATCAAAATACACTGAAAGAAAAATTCAATTGATTTTTTTGCAATTCCAAATAAATGAAACAAACAACTAACTCGAGTGAAATTATAAAAAACTAAAACAAGAAGTAGATGCTGAAATTCTAATACAATTACAAATAAATTCAAATACAATCACAAATTCAAATAAACCAAAATAAAAATTATATTTAGCTCTTCAACTTTCCCAGATAACAAACATCTAAAACACAATAATGAGAAACTATAACAAACAAATTACATCTTACCTTTACAAACAAACTCAAATACAATTACAAAGTCAAGTAAACTAAAACAAAAATTACATTTGGCCCTTCAACTTTTCCTGCAAACAAACATCTCAAACACAATAACGACAAATTACCCCAAACAAATTACAACTACCCTTATAAACTGACAAAGAAAAAGAGTAAAATCCAAATATCAACCCTAAAAACGAATATCTCGTTTTAATATTTACATGAGTTGAAATGATTATAAATTGAATCAATTTAGCATTATTTCGTCGGTGAATTTCTTTATGTGCACATTAACATAGCAATACTTGAGGCTGTTTTTAATGTTATGCAGAAGACAACAAAATTATCCTTTTTTAATGTATGTTCTTCTTGATTTTAGTCTTTTTTTTCTAATTTCAAGTTTTGATATCCGTCCATGCTTGCATTTGTTACATTTAATTGCTATTGATTTTCTTCTGATTTTAATTACAACGTACAAGAGTATTGATCATTTATAAAATGATATGCTCACTTTTGTATAATTATTATAGATTTCAAACGCCAAAAATCAGGTAAATAAATACGTATTCAATATTATGTTTTTTTTATAACTAGTTAAAATTTTCTTTCTTTGTTACTATGAAGATCTTTAGGCAAAAAGTTAAAGAGAGTCCAATCATATATTTTCTCTTTTTTATTCTCTTTTGTGGGTAACACTACTGGAAACATGTTGGGTTATAAGATATTCGTGGAACAAAGGTTTAGTTTTCTTTGCGTACGATATAAATTTTATTTTCTATTATATATATATATATTCTATTTAAAATTATTTACTCAGCAATATTTTTTATGTTTACTTTAATGCAGGATTACCGAAGGTTATTATCAATCTTAAGGAGCACTTTTGAGGTAAATAAGCATGTGTTTTTATCTTTTTGGGTAGTTAAATTTTTTATATTTTGTTAGTATGTAACTCTTTAGGCAAAAAGTTTAAGATGGTCCAGGTGTGTCACTTGTGTTTTATTTTCTTTTGTTGGTAGCACTCTTTTAAACGTGGATTAAGAGATATCTGTGGAATAAGAGGTTTGTCTTCCTTCTTTTATCATATTTTTCTTTTTAAGCTTATTTTATTTTTTTTAAATTTTTTGATGGAGTTGGAGAGAGTTACAACGTTATCTATTTCTGCATCATTTATCATATTAAGTTTTAAAAATGTTTCATTTGGAGTTACAATAAGATCTACTCTATGATCACTTTAGTGGAAAAGAAGATATGTGGTTCGATTTGATGACAGATACTGGTGATGACGGGAACTCGTCTTCTTCGGTTGCAGGAGTACTTGGTCAGCAGTTTTTTTTTTTGTTTCTTTAATGTTTCAAATAAAATTGCATTTACTGAATTGGTAATCAGAGTATTGGAGCTGGTCTATTATACAGTAGTTTGGTACTATGAACTACTGTGTTTTATCAGATATCTCTTTCTTCTTGTCTTTCACATTATATTTCCTGGGTTTTGGTATGTTTGTCTTGTTTCTCGCGTCGCTGGCAAAAGGAAGGAGGTCCTGACCATTCTTCAAAATTGTGCTGTAAGTGATGAAAATTCAATTTTTATTTTAATAATTTTGCATAATTACTTGTTGTAGCAAACCTACGAATACTGGCTCTCTTACTTACGCTGGCAGGTTCTCGATATAGCCTGCGACGTGCTTTACGATCTGTGAGCAACAAAAGAGGGAGAGTGTGTACGAAGAAGAGAACCAGAGCGACAGAGGAAGCGAATTCGTATGAAATTTTACCTCATGATTTTATTATATGATTAGTCAATTATTTTTTTTTAACTAACTAATCAAACAATAATTTTTAAATTATGCTACAATAACTTAGTTGTAGGATGAATTTGAACACTAAAAACCTGTATAACGATACATCGATATGAATAATGCAAAGCAAACAAATTGTAGTTAGAAACCTGAAATTGGAACAAAAATACAAACAAATTCAAATACAGTTACAAATTCAAGTACACTGAAAGAAAAATCCAATTGATTTTTTGCAATTCCAAACAAATGAAACAAACAACTAACTCGAGTGAAATTACAACAAACTAAAACAAGTAGGCGCTAAAATTCTAATACAATTACAAACTTACTCAAATACAATCACAAACTCAAGTAAACCAAAACAAAAAATTACATTTAGCTCTTTAACTTTCCCATTAAAGAAACATCTCAAACACAATAACGACAAAGTACTGGTAACATATTACAACTACCCTTACAAACAAACTCAAGTAAATCAAAACAAAAATTACATTTAACTCTTCAACTTTCCCAGCAAACAAACATCTCAAATACAATAAAGAGAAACTATAGCAAAGAAATTACATCTACCCATACAAATAAACTCAAATACAATTACAAAGTCAAGTGAACCAAAACAAAAATTACATTTGGCTTTTTAACTTTTCCTGCAAACAAACATATCAAACATAATAACGACAAACTGACCAGGAAAAAGAGTAAAACCCAACTATCAACCCTGAAAATGAGTATCTCATTTTTAATATTTGCATGAGTTGAAATGATTATAAATTGAAATAGTTTAGCATTAGTTGCTCAGTAAATTTCTTTATGTGTGCATTAACATAGCAATACTTGAGGCTGTTTTTAATGTTATGTAGATGACAACAAAATTGTCCTCTTTTAATGTCTGTTCTTCTTTATTTTAGTCGTCTTTTTTTTTAATTTGAAGTTTTGATATACGTCCATGCCAAGTTGTGCATATGTTACATTTAATTGCTATTGGTTTTCTTCTTATTTTAATTACAACGTAAAAAGGTCTTGATCATTTATAAATTGATATGCTCAGTTTTGTATAGTTGTTGTAGATTTCAAAGGGTAAAAATCAGGTAAATAAACACGTATTTAATATTATATTTTTTCTATAACTACTTAAAATTCTTTTTCTTTGTTATTATGAAAATCTTTAGGCAAAAAGTTAAAAGAGAGCAAAACCCAAGTATCAGTCCTGAAAACAAATATCTCATTTTTTAGATTTGCATAAGCTGAAATGACTATAAATAGAAATAATTTAGCATTATTTCGTTAGTGAATTTCTTGATGTGTACATTGACATAGCAATACATGAGGCTGTTTTTAATGTTATGCAGAAGACAACAAAAGTGTCCTCTTTTAATGTTTTTTCTTCTTGATTTTAGTCATTTTTTTAAAATTTGAAGTTTTGATATCCGTCCATGCCTGCATTTGTTATATTTAATTGCTATTGGATTTCTTCTTATTTTAGTTACAACGTAAAAGAGTCTTGATCATTTATAAATTGATATGCTCATTTTTGTGTAATTGTTGTAGATTTCAAACGCCAAAAATCATGTAAATGAACACGTATTTAATATTATATTTTTTTTTATAATTAGTTAAAATTTTCTTTCTTTGTTACTATGAAGATCTTTAAGTAAAAAGTTAAAGAGAGTTCAATCGTATATTATCTCTTTTTTGTTCTCTTTTGTGGGTAATACTACTGGAAATATTTTGGTTTATAAGATATTCGTAGAACAAAAGGTTTATTTTGCTTTGCTTATGATATAAGTTTTATTTTCTATTTAAAATCATTTATTTAGCAATATTATTTATGTTTACTTTAATGTAGGACTACAAAAGGTTATTATCAATCTTAGGGAGCACTTTTAAGGTAAATAAGCATGTGTTTTACTTTTTTGGGTAGTTAAAATTTTTATATTTTGTTAGTATGTAACTCTTTAGGCAAAAAGTATAAGATGGTCCAGATGTGTCACTTGTGTTTTATTCTTTTTTGTTGGTAGCACTCTTTTAGACGTGGATTATGAGATATTCGTGGAATAAAAGGTTTGTCTTCTTTCTTTTATCATATTTTTCAGTTTAGTTTTACTTTTTTTAAGCCTAATTTATTTTTTAAATTTTTTTGATGGAGTTGGGGAGAGTTACAACGCTATCTATTTCTTCTTCATCTATTACATTAAGTTTTAAAAGGTTTCATTTAGAACTACAAAGAGATCTACTCCATGATCACTCTAGTGAAAAAGAAGATCTGTGGTTCAATTTGAAGGCAGATACTGGTGATGGCGGAAACTCCTCTTCTTCGTTTGCAGGAGTACTTGGTCAGCGATTTTTTTTATTTTTCTAATATTTCTAATAAGGTTGCATTTACTGAATTGGTAATCAGGATATTTGAGCTGGTCTATTATACAGTCGTTTGGTACTATGAATTGCTGTGTTTTATGAGGTATCTCTTTTTTCTTGTCTATCACATTATATTTTCTGGGTTTTGGTATATTTGTCTTTTTTCTCGCGTCGCTGGCAAAAGGAAGGAGATCCTGACCATTCTTCAAAATTGTGCTGTAAGTGATAAAAATTCAAATTTTATTTTAATGATTTTGTATAATTACTTGTTATAGCAAACCTGCGAATAGTGGCTGTCTTATTTACGCTGGCAGGTTCTTGGTATAGCCTGCGGCGTGCTTTACGGTTTGTGAGCGACAAAAGAGGGAGAGTGTGTACGAAGAAAAGAACCAGAGCGACAGAGGAAGCGAGTTCGTATGAAATTTTACCTCATTATTTTATTATTTGATTAGTCAATTATTTTTATTTTTTTACTAACTAATCAAACAATAATTTTTAAATTATACTACCATAACTTAGTTAAAGGATGAATTTGAACACTAAAAACCTACATGACGATAGATCGATATGAACAATGCAAAGCAAACAAATTATAATTAGAAACCGAAATTGGAAAAAAAATACAAACAAACTCAAATACAGTTACAAATCCAAGTACACTGAAAGAAAAATCCAATTGATTTTTTTTCAATTCCAAACAAATGAAACAAACAACTAACTCGAGTGAAATTACAACAAACTAAAACAACAAATTTCAACAAGTAGGCACTGAAATTTTAATACAATTACAAACAAACTCAAATACAATCACAAACTCAAGTACACCAAAACAAAAATTACATTTAGCTCTTCAACTTTTTCAGATAACAAACATCTCAAACACAATAACGAGAAACTACAACAAACAAATTACATCTACCTTTACAAACAAACTCAAATACAATTACAAAGTCAAGTAAACCAAAATAAAAATTTTACCTCATTATTTTATTATTTGATTAGTCAATTATTTTTATTTTTTTACTAACTAATCAAACAATAATTTTTAAATTATACTACCATAACTTAGTTAAAGGATGAATTTGAACACTAAAAACCTACATGACGATAGATCGATATGAACAATGCAAAGCAAACAAATTATAATTAGAAACCGAAATTGGAAAAAAAATACAAACAAACTCAAATACAGTTACAAATCCAAGTACACTGAAAGAAAAATCCAATTGATTTTTTTTCAATTCCAAACAAATGAAACAAACAACTAACTCGAGTGAAATTACAACAAACTAAAACAACAAATTTCAACAAGTAGGCACTGAAATTTTAATACAATTACAAACAAACTCAAATACAATCACAAACTCAAGTACACCAAAACAAAAATTACATTTAGCTCTTCAACTTTTTCAGATAACAAACATCTCAAACACAATAACGAGAAACTACAACAAACAAATTACATCTACCTTTACAAACAAACTCAAATACAATTACAAAGTCAAGTAAACCAAAATAAAAATTTTACCTCATTATTTTATTATTTGATTAGTCAATTATTTTTATTTTTTTACTAACTAATCAAACAATAATTTTTAAATTATACTACCATAACTTAGTTAAAGGATGAATTTGAACACTAAAAACCTACATGACGATAGATCGATATGAACAATGCAAAGCAAACAAATTATAATTAGAAACCGAAATTGGAAAAAAAATACAAACAAACTCAAATACAGTTACAAATCCAAGTACACTGAAAGAAAAATCCAATTGATTTTTTTTCAATTCCAAACAAATGGAACAAACAACTAACTCGAGTGAAATTACAACAAACTAAAACAACAAATTTCAACAAGTAGGCACTGAAATTTTAATACAATTACAAACAAACTCAAATACAATCACAAACTCAAGTACACCAAAACAAAAATTACATTTAGCTCTTCAACTTTTTCAGATAACAAACATCTCAAACACAATAACGAGAAACTACAACAAACAAATTACATCTACCTTTACAAACAAACTCAAATACAATTACAAAGTCAAGTAAACCAAAATAAAAATTTTACCTCATTATTTTATTATTTGATTAGTCAATTATTTTTATTTTTTTACTAACTAATCAAACAATAATTTTTAAATTATACTACCATAACTTAGTTAAAGGATGAATTTGAACACTAAAAACCTACATGACGATAGATCGATATGAACAATGCAAAGCAAACAAATTATAATTAGAAACCGAAATTGGAAAAAAAATACAAACAAACTCAAATACAGTTACAAATCCAAGTACACTGAAAGAAAAATCCAATTGATTTTTTTTCAATTCCAAACAAATGAAACAAACAACTAACTCGAGTGAAATTACAACAAACTAAAACAACAAATTTCAACAAGTAGGCACTGAAATTTTAATACAATTACAAACAAACTCAAATACAATCACAAACTCAAGTACACCAAAACAAAAATTACATTTAGCTCTTCAACTTTTTCAGATAACAAACATCTCAAACACAATAACGAGAAACTACAACAAACAAATTACATCTACCTTTACAAACAAACTCAAATACAATTACAAAGTCAAGTAAACCAAAATAAAAATTTTACCTCATTATTTTATTATTTGATTAGTCAATTATTTTTATTTTTTTACTAACTAATCAAACAATAATTTTTAAATTATACTACCATAACTTAGTTAAAGGATGAATTTGAACACTAAAAACCTACATGACGATAGATCGATATGAACAATGCAAAGCAAACAAATTATAATTAGAAACCGAAATTGGAAAAAAAATACAAACAAACTCAAATACAGTTACAAATCCAAGTACACTGAAAGAAAAATCCAATTGATTTTTTTTCAATTCCAAACAAATGAAACAAACAACTAACTCGAGTGAAATTACAACAAACTAAAACAACAAATTTCAACAAGTAGGCACTGAAATTTTAATACAATTACAAACAAACTCAAATACAATCACAAACTCAAGTACACCAAAACAAAAATTACATTTAGCTCTTCAACTTTTTCAGATAACAAACATCTCAAACACAATAACGAGAAACTACAACAAACAAATTACATCTACCTTTACAAACAAACTCAAATACAATTACAAAGTCAAGTAAACCAAAATAAAAATTTTACCTCATTATTTTATTATTTGATTAGTCAATTATTTTTATTTTTTTACTAACTAATCAAACAATAATTTTTAAATTATACTACCATAACTTAGTTAAAGGATGAATTTGAACACTAAAAACCTACATGACGATAGATCGATATGAACAATGCAAAGCAAACAAATTATAATTAGAAACCGAAATTGGAAAAAAAATACAAACAAACTCAAATACAGTTACAAATCCAAGTACACTGAAAGAAAAATCCAATTGATTTTTTTTCAATTCCAAACAAATGGAACAAACAACTAACTCGAGTGAAATTACAACAAACTAAAACAACAAATTTCAACAAGTAGGCACTGAAATTTTAATACAATTACAAACAAACTCAAATACAATCACAAACTCAAGTACACCAAAACAAAAATTACATTTAGCTCTTCAACTTTTTCAGATAACAAACATCTCAAACACAATAACGAGAAACTACAACAAACAAATTACATCTACCTTTACAAACAAACTCAAATACAATTACAAAGTCAAGTAAACCAAAATAAAAATTTTACCTCATTATTTTATTATTTGATTAGTCAATTATTTTTATTTTTTTACTAACTAATCAAACAATAATTTTTAAATTATACTACCATAACTTAGTTAAAGGATGAATTTGAACACTAAAAACCTACATGACGATAGATCGATATGAACAATGCAAAGCAAACAAATTATAATTAGAAACCGAAATTGGAAAAAAAATACAAACAAACTCAAATACAGTTACAAATCCAAGTACACTGAAAGAAAAATCCAATTGATTTTTTTTCAATTCCAAACAAATGAAACAAACAACTAACTCGAGTGAAATTACAACAAACTAAAACAACAAATTTCAACAAGTAGGCACTGAAATTTTAATACAATTACAAACAAACTCAAATACAATCACAAACTCAAGTACACCAAAACAAAAATTACATTTAGCTCTTCAACTTTTTCAGATAACAAACATCTCAAACACAATAACGAGAAACTACAACAAACAAATTACATCTACCTTTACAAACAAACTCAAATACAATTACAAAGTCAAGTAAACCAAAATAAAAATTTTACCTCATTATTTTATTATTTGATTAGTCAATTATTTTTATTTTTTTACTAACTAATCAAACAATAATTTTTAAATTATACTACCATAACTTAGTTAAAGGATGAATTTGAACACTAAAAACCTACATGACGATAGATCGATATGAACAATGCAAAGCAAACAAATTATAATTAGAAACCGAAATTGGAAAAAAAATACAAACAAACTCAAATACAGTTACAAATCCAAGTACACTGAAAGAAAAATCCAATTGATTTTTTTTCAATTCCAAACAAATGAAACAAACAACTAACTCGAGTGAAATTACAACAAACTAAAACAACAAATTTCAACAAGTAGGCACTGAAATTTTAATACAATTACAAACAAACTCAAATACAATCACAAACTCAAGTACACCAAAACAAAAATTACATTTAGCTCTTCAACTTTTTCAGATAACAAACATCTCAAACACAATAACGAGAAACTACAACAAACAAATTACATCTACCTTTACAAACAAACTCAAATACAATTACAAAGTCAAGTAAACCAAAATAAAAATTTTACCTCATTATTTTATTATTTGATTAGTCAATTATTTTTATTTTTTTACTAACTAATCAAACAATAATTTTTAAATTATACTACCATAACTTAGTTAAAGGATGAATTTGAACACTAAAAACCTACATGACGATAGATCGATATGAACAATGCAAAGCAAACAAATTATAATTAGAAACCGAAATTGGAAAAAAAATACAAACAAACTCAAATACAGTTACAAATCCAAGTACACTGAAAGAAAAATCCAATTGATTTTTTTTCAATTCCAAACAAATGAAACAAACAACTAACTCGAGTGAAATTACAACAAACTAAAACAACAAATTTCAACAAGTAGGCACTGAAATTTTAATACAATTACAAACAAACTCAAATACAATCACAAACTCAAGTACACCAAAACAAAAATTACATTTAGCTCTTCAACTTTTTCAGATAACAAACATCTCAAACACAATAACGAGAAACTACAACAAACAAATTACATCTACCTTTACAAACAAACTCAAATACAATTACAAAGTCAAGTAAACCAAAATAAAAATTACATTTGGCTCTTCAACTTTTCCTGCAAACAAACATCTCAAACACAATAACGACAAATTACCGCAAACAAATTACAAACTACCCTTACAAACTGACAAGAAAAAAGAGTAAAACCCAAGTATCAGCCCTGAAAATGAATATCTCGTTTTAATATTTGCATGAGTTGAAATTATTATAAATTGAAAAAATTTAGCATTATTTTATCAGTGAATTTCTTTATTTGTTCATTAACATAACAATACTTGAGACTGTTCTTAATGTTATGCAGAAGACAACAAAATTGTCCTCTTTTAATGTCTGTTCTTCTTAATTTTAGTTTTTAATTTAAAGTTTTGATATCCGTCCATGCCTTCATTTGTTACATTTAATTGATATTGGTTTTCTTCTGATTTTAAAAGGGTCTTGATCATTTATAAATTGATATGCTCACTTTTGTGTAATTGTTGTAGATTTCAAACGCCAAAAATCAGGTAAATAAACACGTATTCAATATTATGTTTTTTCTATAACTAGTTAAAATTTTTTTTCTTTGTTACTATGAAGATCTTTAGGCAAAAAGTTAAAGAGAGTCTAATCATATATTATCTCTTTTTTGTTCTCTTTTGTGGATAATACTACTGGAAACATATTGGGTTATAAGATATTCGTGGAACAAAATGTTTATTTTGCTTTGCTTGTGATATAAGTTTTATTTTCTATTTAGAATCATTTATTTAGCAATATTCTTTATGTTTACTTTAATGTAGGACTACCGAAGGTTATTATCAATCTTAGGGAGCACTTTTAAGGTAAATAAGCATGTGTTTTTATTTTTTTGGGTAGTTAAAATTTTTATATTTTGTTAGTATGTAACTCTTTAGGCAAAAAGTTTAAGATGGTCCAGACGTGTCACTTGTGTTTTATTTTTTTTTGTTGGTAGCACTCTTTTAGACGTGGATTATGAGGTATCCGTGGAATAAGAGGTTTGCCTTCCTTATTTTATTATATTTTTCAGTATAGTTTTACTTTATTTAAGCCTAATTTATTTTTTAAAATTCAATTGATGGAGTTGGGGAGAGTTACAACGCTATCTATTTCTGCATCATCTATCACATTAAGTTTTAAAAAGGTTTCATTTGGAGCTACAAAGAGATCTGCTCTATGATCACTTTAGTGAAAAAGAAGATCTGTGGTTCGATTTGAAGGCAGATACTGGTGATAGCGGAAACTCGTCTTCTTCGTTTGCAGGAGTACTTGGTCAGCGATTTTTTTTTTCTAATGTTTCTAATAAGGTTGCATTTACTGAATTGGTAATCAGGATATTTAAGCTGGTCTATTATACAGTCGTTTGGTACTATGAGCTGCTGTGTTTTATAAGGTATCTCTTTCTTCTTCAAAATTGTGCCGTAAGTGATGAAAATTCAATTTTTATTTTAATGATTTTGTATAATTACTTGTTATAGCAAACTTGCGAATAGTGGCTATCTTACTTACGCTGGCAGGTTCTCGGTATAGCCTGCGGCGTGCTTTACGATCTGTGAGCGACAAAAGAGGGAGAGTGTGTACGAAGAAGAGAACCAGAGCGACAGAGGAAGCGAGTTCATATGAAATTTTACCTCATTGTTTTATTATCTGATTAGTCAATTATTTTTATTTTTTACTAATTAATCAAATAAAAATTTTTAAATTATGCTACCATAACTTAGTTTAACACTAAAAAGCTACAAAGCTACATGGATTTGAACACTAAAAAGCTACATGACGATAGATCGATATGAACAACGCAAAGCAAACAAATTATAATTAGAAACTAAAATTGGAAAAAAAAATACAAACAAACTCAAATACAGTTACAAATCCAAGTACACCGAAAGAAAAATTCAATTGATTTTTTTTCAATTCCAAATACATGAAACAAACAACTAACTCGAGTGAAATTACAAGAAACTAAAACAACAAATTTCAACAACAAGTAGGCACTGAAATTCTAGTACAATTATAAACAAACTCAAATACAATCACAAACTCAAGTAGACCAAAACAAAAATTACATTTAGCTCTTCAACTTTCCCAGATAACAAACTTCTCAAACACAATAACGATAAACTCCAACAAACAAATTACATCTACCCTTACAAACAAACTCAAATACAATTACAAAGTCAAGTAAACCAAAACAAAAATTACATTTAACTTTTCAACTTGCCCAGAAAAAAACATCTCAAAAAGAATAACGACAAACTACAATAAACAAATTACAACTATCCTTACAAACTTATGAGGAAAAAGAGCAAAACCCAAGTATCAGTTCTGAAAACAAATATATCATTTTTTATATTTGCATGAGTTGAAATGATTATAAATAGAAACAATTTAGCATTATTTCGTTAGTGAATTTCTTTATGTGTACATTGACATAGCAATACATGAGGCTGTTTTTAATGTTATGCTGAAGACAACAGAAGTGTCCTCTTTTAATGTCTTTTCTTCTTGATTTTAGTCGGTGTTTTTTAATTTGAAGTTTTGATATCCGTCCATGCCTGCATTTGTTACATTTAATTGCTATTGGTTTTCTTCTTATTTTAGTTACAACGTAAAAGAGTCTTGATCATTTATAAATTTATATGCTCACTTTTGTGTAATTGTTGTAGATTTCAAATGTCAAAAATTAGGTAAATAAACACATATTCAATATTATGTTTTTTCTATAATTAGTTAAAATTTTCTTTCTTTGATACTATGAAGATCTTTAGGTAAAAAATTAAAGAGAGTTCAGTCATATATTATCTCTTTTTTGTTCTCTTTTGTGGGTAATACTACTGGAAATATTTTGGGTTATAAGATATTCATGGAACAAAATGTTTATTTTGCTTTGCTTGTAATATAAGTTTTATTTTCTATTTAGAATCATTTATTTAGCAATATTCTTTATGTTTACTTTAATGTAGGACTACCGAAGGTTATTATCAATCTTAGGGAACACTTTTAAGGTAAATAAGCATGTGTTTTTATTTTTTTGGGTAGTTAAAATTTTTATATTTTGTTAGTATGTAACTCTTTAGGCAAAAAGTTTAAGATGGTCCAGACGTGTCACTTGTGTTTTATTCTTTTTTGTTGGTAGCACTCTTTTAGACGTGGATTATGAGGTATCCATAGAATAAGAGGTTTGTTTTCCTTCTTTTATCATATTTTTCAGTTTAATTTTACTTTTTTTAAGCCTAATTTATTTTTTAAAATTTTTTGATGGAGTTGGAGAGAGTTACAACGCTATCTATTTCTGCATCATCTATCACATTAAGTTTTAAAAAGGTTTCATTTGGAGCTACAAAGAGATCTGCTCTATGATCACTTTAGTGGAAAAGAAGATCTGTGGTTCGATTTGAAGGCAGATACTGGTGATGGCGGAAACTCGTCTTCTTCGGTTGCAGGAGTACTTGGTCAGCGATTTTTTTTTAATTTTTCTAATGTTTCTAATAAGGTTGCATTTACTGAATTGGTAATCAGGATATTTTAACTGGTCTATTATACAGTCGTTTGGTACTATGAGCTGCTGTGTTTTATGAGGTATCTCTTTCTTCTTGTCTATCACATTATATTTCCTGGGTTTTGGTATGTTTTTCTTTTTTCTCGCGTCGCTGGCAAAAGGAAGGAGATCCTGACCATTCTTTAAAATTGTGCTGTAAGTGATGAAAATTCAATTTTTATTTTAATGATTTTGTATAATTACTTGTTTTAGCAAACCTGCGAATTGTGGCTGTCTTACTTACGCTGGCAGGTTCTCGGTATAGCCTGTGGCGTGCTTTACGGTCTGTGAGCGACAAAAGAGAGAGAGTGTGTACGAAGAAGAGAACCAGAGCGACAGAGGAAGCGAGTTCGTATGAAATTTTACCTCATTATTTTATTATCTGATTAGTCAATTATTTTTATTTTTTACTAATTAATCAAATAAAAATTTTTAAATTATGCTACCATAACCTAGTTGAAGGATGGATTTGAATACTAAAAATCTACGTGACGATAGATCGATACGAACAATGCAAAACAAACAAATTATAATTAGAAATCAAAATTGGAACAAAAATACAAACAAACTCAAATACAGTTACAAATCCAAGTACACTGAAAGAAAAATTCAATTGATTTTTTTTTTCAATACCAAATAAATGAAACAAACAATTAACTCGAGTGAAATTACAAAAAACTAAAACAACAAATTTCAACAACAAGTAGGCACTGAAATTCTAATACAATTACAAACAAACTCAAATACAATCACAAACTCAAGTAAACCAAAACAATAATTACATTTAGTACTTCAACTTTCCCAGATAACAAACATCTCAAACACAATAACGAGAAACTACAACAAATAAATTACTTCTACCCTTACAAAAAAACTCAAGTAAACCAAAACAAAAATTACATTTAGCTTTTCAACTTTCCTAGCAAACAAACATCTCAAACACAATAATGACAAATTACAAAATACAAATTACAAACTACCCTTACAAACAAACTCAAACAATCACAAAGTCAAGTGAACCAAAAGAAAAGTTACATTTGGCTCTTCAACTTTTCCTGCAAACAAACATCTCAAACACAATAATGACAAATTGAAACAAATAAATTACAATTATCCTTACAAACCTACAAGGAAAAAGAGTAAATCCAACTATCAGCCCTGAAAATGAGTATCTCGTTTTTAACATTTGCAGGAGTTGAAATGATTAAAAATTAAAACAACTTAGCATTAGTTTCTCAGTGAATTTCTTTATGTGTACATTAATATAGCAATACTTGAGGCTGTTTTTAATGTTATGTTGATAACAACAAAATTGTCCTCTTTTAATTTCTGTTCTTCTTGATTTCAGTCGTCTTTTTTTTTTTAATTTAAAGTTTTGATATACGTCCATGCCAAGCTGTGCATATATTGCATTTAGTTGCTATTGATTTTCTTCTTATTTTAATTACAAGGTAAAAGAGTCTTGATCATTTATAAATTGATATGCTCATTTTTGTGTAGTTGTTGTAGATTTCAAATGTCGAAAATCAGGTAAATAAATGCATATTTAATATTATGTTTTTTTGATAACTAGTTAAAATTCTTTTTCTTTGTTATTATGAAAATCTTTAGGCAAAAAGTTAAAAGAGAGCTCAATCATATATTATCTCTGTTTTGTTCTCTTTTGTGGGTAACACTGCTTGAAACATGTTGGGTTATAAGATATTCGTAAAATAAAAAGTTTATTTTCCTATGCTTATGACATAAAATTTATTTTCTATTACATATTTTCTTCTCTATTTAGGATTATTTACTTGCAATATTTATCTCAAAAAAAAAATATTTACTTAGCAATATTATTTTTGTTTACTTTAATGTAGGATTACCGAAGGTTATTATAAATATTAGTGAGCACTTTTAAGATAAATAAACATATTTTTTTTATCTTTTTGGTAGATAAAATTTTTTAAACTTGTTAGTGTGTAACTCTTTAGGCAAAAAGTTTAAGATGGTCCAGGCGTGTCGCTTGTGTTTTATTCTTTTTTGTTGGTAATACTCTTTTAAACGTGAATTATGAGGCATCCATGAAATAAGAGGTTTGTCTTCCTTCTTTTATCGTATTTTTCAGTTTAGTTTTGCTTTTTTTAGTCCTAATTTATTTTTTAAAATTTTCTGATAGAGTTGGAGAGAGTTACAACGTTATTTATTTCTGCATCATCTATCACAGTAAGTTTTAAAAATATTTCATTTGGAGTTACGAGGAGATCTACTCCATGATCACTTTAGTGGAAAAGAAGATCTGTGGTTCGATTTGATGGTAGATACTAGTGATGGTGGGCACTCATCTTCTTCAATTGGTACGAAGAGCTACTGTGTTTTATGTGGTATTTCTTTCTTCTTGTCTTTCACATTATATTTTTTGGGTTTTGATATGTTTGTCATTTTTCTTGCTCGTTGGCGAGAGGACGGAGGTCCTGACCATTCTTCAAAATTCCCTGTAAGTGGTGAAAATTAAATTTTCATTTTAATTATTTTGCATGTTGATTGGTTGTAGCAAACATGAGAACACTGGCTCTCTTACTTACGCTGGCAAGTTCTCAGTATAGTCTGCTGTATGTTTTACGGTCTGTGAGCAACAAAAGAGGGAGAGTGTGTGCGAATAAGAGAGCCAGAGCGGCAGAGGAAGAGAGTGCGTATGAAATTTTACCTCATTATTTTATTATTTGTGTTGCATACTTCTCATTTATTCTTTCAATTGTTGCAACATTTGCATCTTCAGTATGATGAAATGTTCCCTTCACTATTCAGTGATCATCCTAATATATTTCCTCCACACCTGTCCACAAACGGGAAGCTGAGAACTTGCTCAATTCTGGTTGGTGGCTTCCTAAAACACTCAGTATCTCTTGTATTTCTCTCTCTCTCTCTCTCTCTCTCTCTCTCTCTCTCTCTCTCTCTCTCTCTCTCTCTCTCTCTTTCTTTAATCATTCTTAAACTTAATCTTCAATCTTAAAATGGGATTGAATGATTTCTTCAGTTGCTTGAAAGTTACTTGTTTACCATTTGTAAAATAATATGCACTCGTTATAACTTTGGATTTATCTCATAAATAGTGGTAGATCAATATTATTTTTAAGAAATACAACGTAATTGGTGTTTTTAGGGTAATTTGAATAAGCTAATAATTTTCTCAAAATATTTTACTTTTCTTTGTATGGTCTGCTGGTTTTCCATTTGGATCATGGCTAGTAGACAAAATGAGTTGTGGTTGGCAAATATATGATATCATCCTTAGAGATATATTTAAAATTAGATAGTTAGAATTGTTATTTTCAACTAAGATTAGGAATTGAATGTTGATTAACTTTTATGTATTAAAGCTGATAGGTATCAAGTATTTAGTGAGAAGCTAGTGATGTGTTCAAAACTAGATAGTTAGGACTGCTTTTTTCAGATAAGACTAGGAATTGATGTTGATTTACTTTTATGTACTAAAGTGCATAGGTATAGAGTACTAGTGATAGGCCAGAAAGTCTTTGTTTGATTTCAACTCTAACACACTGATTGGTTAGTGTGCGAAAAGGACCTTGGATTTGAATCTTTTTCGTTGCTATAATGAGGATATGGATGCTCATGTTACAAACTTGAAAAGAACTTAGTTAACATATTAGAAGTGTCTAGAGAAGATAATCAATATAATTTGATTCCCACAGAAAAAAAATATTGATTGATGGATTCTTGCTGTTTACTTTGACATCTAATCTTTCTTGAGAAGTTCCTTAGGACATAAAGTCTTCATTCTCCTTTCCTACTTTTTTTCTCCCACGACCTTTGGAATCTTATCCTACCCAATTTTCTTAAGCTGCCACAATTCTTCTCAAATCTGGTTCCTAATATTGTATATCCAGATTAAGAATCAAAATGAGTCCAAGTGTTATTGTGACCAAATTCAAAATTTTGGGATAATTGCAAGGGGTCAAGCGATTCTGGGAAATGTGAGTCCTTTGTACTTCATACAAAATTAAATTGAATAGAAATGAAGCAACTAGGATTCCTACATTAGTCCTCATGCTTTGATGTCATATGAAATGATTAATTCTTTGATCAATTATTCGAAAAGCAAGCTGATTGAAAAGATCGAGTCTGTTTATCTCTGATAAAACAACTTAGAATTGTTGTAACCATGTTAATTATTGTTTGAACTGTGATCTGTTTGGAAGAGAAACAAAACCTTCCTTATATTATTTACTTCTTCATCTAGAGGAGGATTGTTAGTTGACCATCTATTATATATATATATATATATATATATATATATATATAATATCTGGTACTGTGTTTCGGTGCCATTGGTTGCTTTAAATTTGTGATATGTTATCTAATTTATCTTCCAAAACTTTTGCCAATTTTGGAAAATCTTTGTTGCACTGTTTATACAGGTTGGTGAGGATGATTCTGTGATCATTATGACACATGAACCAAATTGGATTCTTGATTGGTACTGGAATGATGTTTCTGGAAAGAATATCGAGCACCTAATATGTGATTACTTAAAAGGAAGGTGTAAACTTCGATTGGCAGGGGACTTACATCATTATATGCGTCATTCATGTGTTCAGTCAGATAAGCCTGTGTACGTACAACATTTACTTGTGAATGGTTGTGGTGGAGCTTTTTTACACCCAACCCATGTCTTCAGTAATTTTTCCAAATTTTACGGAGCGGCATACGAGAGCAAGGCAGCCTATCCTTCTTTTGATGATTCAAGCAGGGTAATCCCTGAATTTAATTTTGTGTCTATACATATTTAATTGTTTTATCAGCTTCATATATGTATCATATTTTCTACTACATGCAGATTGCACTGGGTAATATTCTAAAATTTCGAAAGAAGAACTGGCAATTTGATTTCATTGGCGGCATTATATACTTTGTGTTGGTTTTTTCGATGTTTCCACAGGTGAATTTCTGCTCAATTTTTTTCAGTTCTAGAAAGCCATGCCTGTTAGTTTAACTTTATATGTCCTTGGATCCTCCTTCCATAAAAATTAGGATGTCTTTAGTTTCTTCTTTGTATATGTACTAGTTTGCAGGGTGCTAAAACTTACCTTGGTGGAGTCCTCTTTCTCCATTAGGATTATGCAAAAAAATAGTTTTAACATGTAAATATTGCTGTGGAGCTGGAATATTACTCATTTTTCCTTGTAATCTTCAGTGTAAGCTTGATCACATCTTGCAAGATGATTCATTTTCTGGTCACTTGAGGAGTTTCTTTGGCACAGTGTGGAATGCTTTTATGCACGTGTTGGAGCACTCTTATGTGTCCTTGGCTGGTGCTGTGGTATTACTGATAACTGCAATTATTTTCGTCCCTTCAAAAGTTTCTCGGAAGAAACGAGTAATAATTGGAATCCTTCATGTTTCTGCTCACCTGGCAGCAGCTCTGATTCTTATGCTGCTTTTGGAACTGGGTGTAGAGACATGCATTCAGCATAAACTGCTAGCAACATCTGGTTAGTTTATTAGCTGTATGTTGTTATTTAATAAAATCTTATAGAAAGATGTTATTTTAATAGGATTCACCCGGATCCTTACTTCTGTGTTACTTCAATATCTTCTGGTTTGTGTGGCCTAAATGCCTTCTTTCACAAAAGATAAGTAGACCAGGAAACTCTTGAAGTTAGGGCAAAGATTGACATTTGATATATATATATATATATATATATATATCAAAATATGAATATGAGGAATATTAAGATGATAGTTTTTATCATTTAAACAATAACGCTATTCATTTTGAGGTAATGTGTTAGTATTTTTCTTTCTTCAGGTTACCACTCTTTGTATCAGTGGTATCGGTCAGTGGAAAGTGAGCATTTTCCAGATCCTACTGGCCTTCGAGCTCGTATAGAACAATGGACGTTTGGTCTTTATCCAGCATGTATCAAGTATCTTATGTCTGCTTTTGATGTTCCAGAGGTAAGATATCTCTCATCTTCTGGTGATAAATGTTCCAAATAATATTCTAAATTATTGGGAGAAATCTTATAGGTAATGGCAGTAACACGGAGCAATATTTGCAAGAATGGGATACAGTCACTCTCTCGAGGGGGTGCTGTCATTTATTATGCTACTGTCTTCCTCTATTTTTGGGTTTTTTCAACCCCTGTGGTTTCCTTGGTGTTTGGCAGCTACCTGTATATCTGCATTAACTGGCTTCACATCCACTTTGATGAAGCCTTCTCCTCTCTTCGAATTGCCAATTACAAGTCATTTACACGATTCCACATAAAGCCTGATGGCGACCTTGAAGTTTTCACACTTGCAGTTGATAAGGTGAGAAACTAGTCAACATTTAATGGCATATCTATGGGTCTTAATTGATCAAATATGCTTCGGTAATTTCTTCAAGTACTAATTTTCTCTTGTACTTCCTTTTAGATTGCAGTGTTACTGTTTCCTTTTATATCTTGGTGTAGGATATATTAAGAAAAGTGAGAACATAGAACCATGTGCAGTTGCCTTATATAATGTCGAGTGTTTTTTTTTTTTTGAAATAAAAAGTATAGTGTGTATAATTGATTCACAAGCACTAAGGAGGTGCCAACCCATGTACAAAGTGTTCACATATCAATAAAGATATCAATAAGATCTCCAAAATCCTTGATTGAATAAAAAGAATGACCAAAACAAAAGTACTCACGGTCTGGAACCATCTATTCATAACCCTATCAATATCTTCATCTACCACCTCAAAAGTTCTCATGTTTCTCTCTTTCCACACTACCTAAAATATAGCAAGAAGGACGAGATCCACATGTTTGTTAACACCACTGATACCCCTCCAGACCCAGATCTCATTCCTTACCTACTCGGCCATCATTTGACTAATCCCCAGCAACCCATAAACCATAGTCCATAACTTGTATACGAACGGACACCAAAGCAAGACATGATTACAAGTCTCTGCATCTCTTTTACATAGAAAACAACTGTTCATCATTATCGTTTACCTTCTCATCAATTTGTCTATTGTCAGTATACACCCCATTGGCCTCCTACGTGAAGAAAGCTACTCTGAGAGGGGCTTTGACCTTCCAGATTTGTTGAAAATGAAACCTGGTTTTTGTAGTATTATGCTTAGCCAGGTAATTATAGAAAGACCTGATGGCATTGAGACTCAATACTGGTTGGTTATTGCTATTATTTTGCTGACATGAAAGACAAAGTATTTAGAAACATCTCGTACTCGTTAATCTCTCAATCATTGAGATTTCTCAGCATATTTACCTGCCACTCCCTTCCTTCTTATATCTCTGAATGATTCACTGACTGTTACTTGTGTTGTGTGATAGTAAAAGTCTGAGAAAACTGATCTCTAAGTGCTCCTCCTTTTAGCGACGGATCCTGCCAAAATCTAATTTTGTCTCCCTTGCCAACCCTCCAACTGATGCATACATATCATAAATAAGATGTTATTTTTTTTCCACTATCCTAAGTGTAAACATCACTGAGGGGCTAGGTAATCTTATTTGGATGCTAGACTCCATGTGTGGACATAATATCGACCTATCTAATGGGACTTACAAGAATGTTGAGATTTTTGTCACTTAAATTTTTTTTCTATGGAACTAACTTCTTGGACTGTAAATAGCCAATGGGACTTATAAGTAGTTATTTTGCACGAAAATGAAGAATTGCACTTGATGTATGTAATCATTTTTATTTCCTTGTGTAGTAATGCAGTTGAAACCTTAACAAGCGGTCTCATTTGTTTTAATTTCTATCCTATTCCTATTGTTTGTTTTTTGTTAATTATTAGCATATTTGATATAGACATATATGATAGTTTCCATGTTCTCATCCTTTCTACCTCTAGTTTCAATTCCTTAGGGATGGAATTCCATTTCCTTCTTCACTATCATGTGGTGTAGAAAGAGAAACATGAGAGCTTTTGAGGGGGGTGGAAGATGAGATAAGGTTAAAGATAGATGGTTTCAGACCCTTGATTTTTTGATTATGGGTTTATCCTCTTCTTGCACTGGAGGAATTTAGGGGACTGTATTGACATTAATCGGTTTGTACATTCTTTTATACACGGGTTTGCAACCTCTTAGTCTTGTGAATGAATCATATCTTACTATTTTTATTTTTATTTTTTAAAAAAACTATTGACAATACCATACCATCTCAAGTTGAATAGAAGGAGAACAAGTTCCCATTCTGGTAGATATGAGAAGTGAATGTACCTTCCAAAATCGCTTTTTTTGCATGAGAGGTAGGTCGTAAATCTATTTTGACCATCGACAAATTGATGAAAAGGGGAAGGATCCTAGTGAACGGCTGCTATCTTGGTAAGAGGGCAGAAGAGACTTGTGACCATATTTTACTACAATGCCCCTAGTGTATAAGCATATAGGGCATTGGGCATCCGTTGGGTAATGGTGGATGATGTGAGAAAAATGTTATGGGCTTGGAAGAGCGTTAGTGGTAGGAAAAGTCGTTTATCTTTTATTCCTCTTACAATTTTTTATGTAGTACGGAAAGAGATGAATAGAAGGGCTTTTCAAGGGGTAGAAGATGATGCTGATCAGGTTAGAGCTAGGTGTCAAACTTTTGGGTTAGTTGACTAGGGGAAAATTTTTTTATTCCATGAAGATATAGGAATTTTATCAATTGATTGATTGACATGTAAATATCTTTTGTACATAGGTTGACATCCTCTTGTAATTAGTGAATACTTTATACTTGTTATTTCAAAAAAAAAAAAAGAAAAAAACCATATCATCTCCAAGGATTTCATTGAAGAGAATGTTATGACATTTCTCTTTATAGAGCAATAAATACCTAGTTATCTTTAGGATCCCTATGACACTTATTTAGGAAATAGCTTATATAGTAATGTATGGATGGCACAAGTTTTACATGGGAAAGTATTATTGGAGGTGGAGGATCTAATAATATAGGGATAGTACTTGTTTTGTCTAATATATGCAATGCCCAAACTAATCAATTTCCCAAAAGCTTGAAGGTGAACAACGGAAGTTGGGGCCCATGCCCATACAGGTTTGACAAAAAGTGACTTATAGTCCCAGGTTTCAATGATAAACTCAAAGGGTGGCGGGAAGAATTTAAGGTGGAGGATTTTGCTATTTAGAGTTGTCAAGAAGCTTGCTTCGATTGAGGACAAGTTTAAGAGGCGGGACAAGGAGGAGTTAGGCTAGGATTGTAGGAAGGAGGAACTCCTTGTGCAGTTATAGAGCCTTGATGGCTTGGAGGGGGGATTAAGGTCTTTCTGAGGAGGATGTCAAGAAGCGGAGGATCAGGCTTGTATGGGCCAACTTAATCCTCACGGAGGAGGTTGCTTGGAAACAGAAGTTTAGAACCAAATGGATCAAGGAAGGAGATAGAAACATAACATTCTTTCATTGTATGGCAAATCTTAATAGAGAGTGTAATTACATTGAGGAGTTAAAAGGTAGGAAAAGAGTGGTTAAAGGGAATGATGAATTGAGAGAGAATGTCAAGTCTTTTTTAGAGTTATATACTGAGAATTTGAGTTGGAAACCGACCTTAGATGGCCTCAACTTCAGTAGGTTGAGTAGTAAGATTGCATATATCTTGAACAGGTGTTCTCTGAGGAGGAAATCTATGAAGGTATTTCATGTTGGAAGGGAGACAAAGCTCTGGTTCTGGATGGATCTAACATGAAGTTTTATCTGCAGTACTGAGAACTTCTAAAGAATGATCTTGTGGTTGGAATTTCACGCTATGGGGTAGTTAGTAAAAAGATTGAACTCAGCTTTTTGGTTGTTCATCCTGAAGATCTAACAGGTTTTCAATATTAGAGACTTCAAGTCTATTAGTTTAGTGAGCAGGGTTTACAGAATTATTGGTTAAGTCTTGGTAATAAGATTAGCTAAGGTGGTTGGAAGTGTAGTGGGAAATGCTAGCATGCTTTTGTGAGGGGAAGACAAATTTTGGATGTTGCCCTTACAGTTAAAGAGATTGTTGATAACATTTTGAGAGAAGGAAACCAGGGAATGTTGTGTAAACTTGACATGGAGAAAGTGTGATTATGTTTCATGGAATTTTCTAGTTTACATGATGGAGAGGTTGGGTTTCAAAGTGAAGTGAAGATCCTGGATGAAGACCTGCATTACCACATCTGCTTTTGCAGTTTTGGTCAATGGCCATTTGTCGTTTTCTTTAAGGCTTCTAGGGGCCCTAGATAGGGAGATCCTTTGCCCATTTTGCTCTTCATTATTGTCATAGAAGGCATTAAACAAGCTATTGCTCAAGGCGAGAGAACTTCATCTTTTCACAGGAGTGAAGGTGGGTAAGCAACCGAAGAGGTGAAGGTAACTCATCTATTCTTTGTGGATTATATTCTTTTGTTCCGGGATTTGAGCCCGGGAATATTTTCAATATTAAACGTGTTTTGTTGTGTTTCCAAGCCGTCTCAAGTTTAAATATCAACATGGCTAAGATAGAATTAGTCCAGTTGGGCGAAAAAGCCGGGTATTTGGCCAATATTATGGGTTGTAAGAATGTCGATATGAAAATCAAGTACTTGGGCCTCTGCTTGGTGCCAAACTCAAAGATACATAGTGGAACCAAGTGATGGGTATATTCAAAAATCGTCAGGCAGGGTGGAAGAGAGGCTTACTTTTAAAAGGTGGAAGCCTTACTGATATGTTTCGAAGAAGATTAAAAGGCACAACAGAGAAAATCTTGAATTTTTTGTTATACAAGAACCTAGCATATGTGAGACTTTATGGAGGATTTTGGTGATTTGATAGAGATGATGATTAACTTGTAAATACTTTTGTACATGGGTTGCACCCTCTTGGTGCTCATAGCAGTAAGTTTATTAGGACTTTGTGCTTATAGGCTTATTCTTGGTGTGAGTTTATTATTTCATATTCAATTAGGATTTTTGGTTGCTATCTGGTATAAGCTATCCAATTAATTAGCTTATTTTTTTTTCAGTAAATTTCCTAGTTAGGTTTAAAAATTCCTTCCTCGGTTGTATTTTGATGCTTAACTCTAGTTTAGTTGTTTGTAGATGATTCTAGTTTAGTTATTTGGTAGACAAGTCATTTACTTATCATATAAAATTGAGTTATTAATTTGATTATTGAGATGTAAGATTTCAAATTTTGGTTCTTGATAAATTTTCTCTTACTATTATGCTCAAATATTCTTCATCCTTCATCAAATGGGATATAATAGAAACTAAATGGAGATTGAACGGAACGGACCATTAGTGATTATCAGCAATCCTAGATTCTTCTCGATAGTATGCATCAAAAGACTGATTTACATACATGAAAAGTGGTTCTATGTTAATTTTAGACATAGTAGTGCTGGGGTTCGAGATATTAGTATCTACATATTATTTATCCTGTCTGACATGCAGGTGCCCAAGGAATGGAAGTTGGATCCTGATTGGGATGCTGAACCTAAACAGCCACAGCAGATGAGCCATCTAAGAAAATTCCCAAGCAAGTGGAGTGCAGCTGCTGCTCAGCAGGACCCAGTTAACACTGTTAAAATTGTTGATCGCTTTGTGATTTCACGTACAGATAAGCCTGATTCTGGAGTTGGTAATGGGTCAGTTACTTGCTGATCCGGGATGCTCACGATTTTAACTTCATTTTAGTCCTCACCATTTTTTTTTTACTGGGAAGAAATGAACAAACAAATCAAGGGAGGAAATTTACTTCTCTTTCTGGCTTCGTGCAACTAGGCTTTGATCTGTTCCAATTTGTACATATAACTAGATGACATATATTTCTTTTGAAGATTCATTTTACAGTATAAAGTAGGTAAGTATCAAATTGGCATGCATCATTGGAGCTATAGTATGTAGTAAAATCATTTGTAAGCATTTTGAGAGACTAGCATTCTAATACATACAATATTCTGTAAGCATGTTTATGCATTAGGAATTTGATGCATATATGAAAGATAATTACTATTCTCCAAATGTGTGGATGAAATATTGCTGCTTTAATACATATAGAGAATTGTTGTTTTAATACATATAGAGAACTCAAAAAGTATATATGTTTTGATTGTATTAAATGATTGATTAAATTGATTATTAAAAAAAATTGTAGATAAGTAACATAGTTAATTATTTATATTTTAACATAAATTATTAAAATTTATTGTAAAACTATGTTTTATCAAGTCCTTTAAGAACCAAATTGAGCTTGGGTTTGGACCAAGCTGGGCCTAGATTAGGCTTGGCCTTGGGCTAGGTGAGGCCCAAGACAACCTGTTTTGGACCAAGCTACAACTGTAACCAAGACTTTTTGAGTACTGATGCAGAGTTGTTCTATCAAATTCAAGATCAGTACAAAATGAGGTGTAACCAAATATTTAAATTTTTTTTGCCTATTCTATATAGGGTTGTATAATTTTATTGCCAGAAAATAATGTTACATCTGTACTTTATAATAAAAAGTAAAAAATTCTTATTGTAATTTCATATGGGGTTGTTATGTGGTATAATCCATATTGGTTTATTTAAACTTAGATGGTTAGGATTGTTGAGTAATGTTATGAACTAGACATTGATTGATTTTTTATGTATTGAAGTTATTAACTACTAGTAAGTTTGTGGAGGTAAGTTCTTGTTTGATTTTAGCTATAAGATAGTGGTAAATTATCGTTTTAAGGTAAGCTAGAGGAGAAAAAAAATATTGCATATGTAAGTGACTTTCTTTTGGATCTAATTCTGAAAGATAATACATATTTTGAATACAATAACAGTTAAAAATAAATTGTAATTGAAAAAAAATTTGACAAATAAAAGTATCAAGTAAAAATAGTTTATAAGATGACATCACTAATAGAACATGAAAAAGAGTTTGTAACATCGGAGTTAGGCAGCAGTTTAATATACCTCGCAATAAATATACTCATTTGCTGCATTAAGTGTGTGTATTGGACCCTAATAGTTTATGTAATGTGGCCTCCGAAAGTATTGCACAATGCTGCCTTTGCAATGAAAAAATAAATTTTTTTGGCACTCGAACTAAATCTACTGCAATATTATATCCATGAATTTTTCAACTACCTAATTTAATAAAAAAATACAAAATGTAGATGGAGAGCCAAGCTTTCTTACTTCATTAAAAAACTATTACGGTGTAAGTGACAAAGAAATTTTAAATTAAAGATTTATCACGTGTTAACTTTTACTTATATTTAGATTGGAGGATTATTTTATTTTAAGAGTTTAATTTTTAAAAATCTATAAAGTACTAGTGATAGGGCAAGAAAGTCTTTGTTTTATTTTAGCTCTAATACATTGGTCGGTTAGTATTGCTCTAAGATATTCGATGTAATTGGTGTTTTAAGATGACTTGAACTATTTTGTAGGTTTTTGGAGGTAGATGACTTTCTTTTATATGGTTTAATGTTTTGCTCATAGTGTGTTGTTAGAAAGATGGTGGTTGTTGGTTATTATGTGGTATCATCCATAGTGAATGTTTGAAGGATGTCCATTGGAATATTATTTTACAGTTATGAAAAGTGAACTTAGGGATTAGTGCTTAAGAAAAAGAAATGTTTGGTAAATTTACAACATTAGCTATA